>NC_050185.1:9900000-9975000 GCF_008315115.2 Sander lucioperca
ACACACACACACACACACACACACACACACACACACACACACACAGGGTGTAATACAAAACTACAAAATACTCGCCACCGTTCTTGTACAAGTAGGTGATCAGATCTTTAACAGAAATGAAAGTTTAACTCTGCCACCAATCTTAAACACCATCCTCCCAGCATGCATTGCCACAGGCGAAGGGACCCACCCTGCTCTCCAATCGATCCGTGTTCAGTCGCAGCTCATTCCGCTCTTTCTCCACCCTCTCCAGCTTTGATTTTTGCTGCTGTATCTCCTCCTGGAGCAAAGAATGTAGCTATATAGGTTATGTGTAATGTTACAGGTAAAACTATGAAATATTAAGAAACACTTTAAAAATGAATAACAGGAAGTTCCACTCCGCAGTGGCAGAAGTGAATTAAAGGCTTTCTGACTGAAAGGAATCGGGTGGGGGGTATCACACAGGAAGGCCTCCTCACGTCTTTGCCTCGCATCTGCTCCTCAGTGAGCTGGACCTTAATGAGGGGCTGGACTGTGGTGAAGAGCTTCCACCATGGCCAGTCCTTCACGCCACGGTTCTTCTTGATGTTTTTCTGGACGCAACGGATTGCTAGATCCTGAATCTAAAACACACATACGGAGAAGAAGTCACCAAACAGGAGCACACTCGGGAATAGTGTTTGAGTGTTTGTTGTAGTGTGCACACACAGAGATACACAGATTGAGTCAATGGTAGTGTAATAGGTAGTGTGAAATGAATGTAATTACTTGTAAGGTATCTATAAATTGATCTTCTAAAATACAAATAAGTGCTTCATAATCAAGTCAACAGACATAACAATAGCTTGACTGCTGCAATTTGTCCATTACATGGTGTTAAATGTAGTAGGAAGAGATAATGTAATGCACAGATATCACAGGACAGCAGTGTCTAAAGGTCCATGACATGAGAACAATTATTTTCAACATTATTTTAATGAACAAATAGAACTGAACACAAAAGGCATTAAGAAAAGAACGATAGTTACATTTTAAAGTACGGCTGCGCAACATAAGGAAAATATCTGGTTATTTTGACTGATATTGCAATTGCGATATGATTCACGATATTGGAGGGAATGATCATTTTTGTATCATTATTCTCATTTTCATTGAAAAATATTAAAATGAAAAGAATTAAAATGATTATAGTGTGATTTGTGCGAGGATCTGTACCAAACAAAGATTTAGTCTGTATGATACGATTTGTAAGATGAGACGTCTCTGCAGCACCACAATACTTAATCCAAAATGGTTTGCATTTAACAAATATTGTGTCCATATTGCAATTTCAATAAAATTGTGATTATTGTGCAGCCCTACTTTAAAGTGCAGTTTGCTACTGATACTCTATTTCAACAACAACAAAATCCCTGAGTGTCTTTCGCGATGTGTCGCAGTCCTTCGCAATGAGTTTATTGCGCAAGTTGACAATAAATAAATAATTTTTAGTGCAGCCTTAGTCAATGAAACAATGCCCGAAAATAAGGAAAATCTTATTTACTCACTGGAATAAATGCTTTACTGAATGAATCTACTGTTGCCATGTCATCTTTACCACCAATGAACAATGTTTGAAAAAAACATCTCATTCCTCATTCTTGTGTTATATTGCCTGTGTATGGGCTAGCAGCTAGCCCAGGACTTGCCAGCCTCCTCTAGAGAATTTCTGTAGAGTGTGTTTTCCAAGACTGGAAGCTAATTTCTGATTAATTAAATCAAACATGTTGGCAGCTAATTCCAAGTATTACACAATTTCCATGCTGCTTATGCATGAGGCTCTCCAGCAGCAGCAGCAGAAGCAGATTATGGGCAAACCCAATTAGACCGACGCAATTCTCAGCATCAGGTACATTTCGCCCTGAAGGCACTCTCTATGATCAATTAGGATTTGTCACACAGTAAAAGCCTTAACATGGAGCAAAATGCAGCAAATCTCTGACAGAAGATTTAAACAGGTCTCACTTGTCATACTTAGTCTAAAGTGAATGGCAAACAAACAAAAAATTATACTGCATGAACACCGTGGATAAACATTTTGGTATTCATATCACATTACTGTAAGAGGGTGTGACAGCTGTAAGACAGGGTGATGCGAATTAGGTTTGTGAGCCAAGATTAAGACAAACGTATGTTTCCATTCTCTTCCTCAATGTTCTACATTTCAATCAGAGTTAAAAATGTGTTTTAGTGTGTGGGCATGTGTATGTACTGTATGCAAGCATGTCTGTACATCTGTGAGACATCTGTGTGCTGTGATATATGACTGCAGCACCGCCTGCTGTCACTTTGATCCCACTTCTGAAGCAAACTATTGTATGCTCAGTTTCTGGGGATTTCTTCAACATGAAATAATGACTTGCTAAAGGACAGCGTCTCTGATTACACGTACAGTATGGCCTAATCAGGAACCTAGTGTTGCCTGTCCAACATCATTATCATGATAATATTACATTACAACCCTTAAATACAAATAAAGTGCAAAGATGTATAATGCCAGCTGTTAATCGGTACACATTATACAAGAACTATACCTTGTCTGTGACACAATGCAGAGCCTATCCACACCTTTACAGTGTGAGGTGTTTCTTCTATATTTTCTATTTTACAGGCTTTATCATTTATTTGAAACAAATGAAAGAGATATCCTGTAGAATCCCCTTTCAGATAAAGGTATATGTTAAAATTCAGTGAGTACTGTTGCAATGAAGGGGAAAATGAATAGGTATAGTATCACTAGGCTGAAGCGAGCTAATGCTTGCCGCTTTACACTGATTTCAATGCATATAACTGAAAAAAAAAACATGTGTAGGGTACCTGAAGGACAAAACTCCCAATGCACTGAGTGAATGCCTGCTGAGGCAAAATAACAGACTTTTAAAATGTCAGGTTGTCCCCTTGAGGAAACTGTTGAAAAAAAAAAAAAAAAAAAAAGGAAAATTATGGTTCTGTCATTTAATGTCACATGGGCTTGGCACAGCTTCACAAGGTTAACATGCCAGGGAATATCAATCAAGGGAACGTGTGACTTTCTGTCACATCTATATACATCAACCAGCAAAGGGGCTGAGAGGCTTCACCAGAACTCATCCGCGCTGTTCCAGAGGCACAGTATTATCTACTGTACCTGTTACAGTAAGACTGGATACTTCAAACAGTACAAGAGGCAATGGGGCACTATCAATATTCACAAAGAGATACCAGAGGAACAGCAAAGGCGCAAGTGGATGTTATTATGCAATGATTACTCTACGATTCAACAGAAACACACTCTCTAAATCATGGAGAGAAGGGGAGATGAAAATCATTCCACAGCCCTGCTTGTGTTCCATTACTCTGGTGGCGATTAATTAAATCAGGAATAATATAAACAGAATGAGATTCAGTGGGAAAAAATAGCCTTTCAGGTAATCCTTGCAAGAAGAGATGGTATGCCACACATGTAACAACTGAAAAGTAATAACTCCAGCATATTCTGGTTGTTTGAGCAGTAGGTGAAAAACAAGGGGAAAGCAAAGGGAAGCAAACTTAACTTGGCACTGCTCCTCATTTTTGATTTCTCTACAGTCCACAATTAAATAACGTTAAAAGCTTAGATTTATATTTTTAGAGGGCTATGACTTGTCAAATCATTTCCTTATTGGAAAGACTGGAGATTGATAATGCATGATTGGACTATTACAATGCAGTGAATACTTGCACCAAGCTGCTCCAGACACTGAATCAGAATGGGCCGTGCACTGTATATTCAGAAGCATAAGACATAGCTCAGCCTGAAAGGCTTTTTTATCCAAATGTCTTGGTTCTGATCTATCATCCTCTGATATTATCATAAATTATTTTAACTACACTGTGGGATTGTCTAAATGGCCTGATTTACAATTTCATAAGAATCAAGAAACAGTTTTTTTTAATCAAATTTGTGTTAATTATAAGTGCTCACTAGTTAAAGCGTTATATGTTTGTAAACCATACAAATCAAGTTTTACAAGGGGTTACGTGCCAGTCTGGAACCATGCTTCCCCTTGTTTCCAGTCTTTGTGCTACCCTAAGATTACTGGCTGCTGGAAGTAGCTTCATATTTACCATACAGACATCACAGTGGCATCAATCTTCATCTGACGTGGGTAAAATATTATGTATATTTCCAGAAATGTTGAACTATTCCTTTAATGTATTACAACTGCTCCTTGGAATTTGAAATCTTTAGATACAGTATGTGCAAGAAGTGTGTATGTGTGTGTGTGTGTGTGTGTGTGTGTGTGTGTGTGTGTGTGTATGTGTGTGTGTGTGTGTGTGTGTGTGTGTGTGTGTGTGTGTGTGTGTGTGTGTTCTGCTGATAAAGTTTTTTTTATTGTAGTGATTGAGAAAAGCTAGGTATGTCCATGACAATAATGTGCATATTCATGTGCACAGTTTAAATAAGCATCATCCTATAACCCTCACTTGATAGAATCTGCGGTCACATTCAATCACATTCATAATTGTATGTTACATCTTACCTTGCCAACCTCAGTTGAGTTTAAGAGCAATGAAATTGCAAGATAAAATGAAAATAAAGTCTCTTCCTCTATTATAGTTGCATTTGCAGGACATAGGGGGCACATGGGGGCAGAGGGAAAACATTGCCGCTATGCTAATGACTTCTGTAATTGCACAGTTGCCTAGCATTTTTGAATAGTTTCATTGCTGTTAATTTAGTTCAAGTTCTCACAGATTATGAAGCACTAGGCTCTTAGTCTGCTTCAATGTGTTAAGAATGACCTTTGAACTTAGTAAAGAAAATACATTGGCCTTGCTTGGTTCCCCCATTTTCAACCAACCTCCATTACTCAGACCCTTATGGTAAAAACACTAAAAACAGAAGAAAGCTGGAAGCCCAGTAATATAAAAAGGTCATAGTAATTTACCTTATTGCAAGGATGACAATTTAATAGTTTTACTGGCATCATATATACGACATCTACTCACTAACAGCATGTCATACTGGATGGAGAGCAGCAATGTTGATACTGTTTCTGCTGGTTCATCACTAGCCAGCTGAAGCGGCACATTCACTTAAATAGTAATCACAAAGAGGGAGAAGGACTGCAGGGCCCCATACATCAAAAGAGGACATGTATGAGGTCCAGAGAGATGGACCCATCACGTGCTGGGAGAAAAATGGAAGATGGGTGGAGCACATGGGTGTGGGAGTCAGCAGTATGTTTGATAAGGCTGCATTTAAGAGGAGCAGTTTGATCAAATGCAACAGAAGTGGACGTATCACTATCAAATATCCCCCTGGGAGAGCTAATTGGATGGATGGATAACAGAACAGGAGGAAGGGGTTAGGGCAATAGATTAAGAGAACACATTTATAATCAGTTGAAGATTTACAGCAGAGAGGGTTAGATTTACCCAAAGAGCTGAGCAAACACGCGCTAAAATTAGCTCTGAACAACGAACTCTTAACTCCTGGTGGACTGCTAGGCAACAAGGCTTCTGGGGCTCACATTCTTCAACTACTTTATAAAAAAAAGAGCCACGCAGAAAAATTAACCTTGATACTTACTTTGTTTGCTTTTGCAAGTATCACATCTATTTTTGCACTTGTAACTCGTGTCTTGCCATATATTTTCTCTCATTCAGATGATGATTTGGATTAAATATGTGATCAATAAAGACTATATATCATTATTCAATTTAGATGACTATATCCTTGGTGTTTTGGGCTTGGACTAACTTTAAGACTAAGCCGTTCTTCTCATGTCGACGTCTTGCCTACCTTCCTCTTCTTGAAGGCTTGCCGTGCCAGGTAGCCTCTGCAGGCAGCTTGGAACAGGGTGAGATTACGCTTGGTCTGCTCATCCCTCTGTTCCTCTAGCTTCGCCAATGTGCCAGCTCTGAAGAACAACTAGAACAAAACACAAACACACACATACAATCAAATTAATGTATTAGCAAAGGATACTCTCATTATTGAGATATTATGTGATGCTTATTTTAGCCAAGAGGAAATTGGATTTAGAGGCCCTGCTTTAGAGCAAAATAGAAACAGAACTGAGTTAAAAAGTAAATAAGTGCACCGGAGCAGTAAATCAATAAGAGGCAGTGTAATCCCCGGACAAGTGAGTCTTATCTAAGTGAGAAAGCTGTGATGAAGTTATTATCTCGGACAATCAGCCTTGTCTGTTTCTAATCTAGGCTAAAGGTAAAACACAGGTAAACAGCCAATATAAAGCAGGTCACGTCACGGCCTGTCTAAACCTCAGAGGGATTAGGCAATGTGAATGCAATCCAGATATGATGGCAGCAAGCTATTAAAATGGATGGATGATGGACTGTCTCCACCCAAGGGCTCTCTACACAAGTCCCAATGCTTTATAAATGACCAAATCCATATGTGATTTGTTAACCAAGCAGAAGCTGGAAATGAACAAGCAGCTTTAGTAAGGTAATCTGCAAACCAGCAGGGAGAACGAGTGTGGCATTCAATTACATCAGAAAATATTACTTTTCAAATTGCTGAGTGGTTTGAGCAGAAGCTATTTGTCATCATCAGATGAATGTACTGTAGTACTTTCTAAAATGTATGTTTGCTATGCTGTTTTTAGACACGTGGCTATCTCTAATGGCTCATTTTATCCTGTCAAGACCCATAATTCCACTGCTGTAAGAGAGTATGGGGCTGGTGTAATTGGCATGCAAGTGAGGCAGGTTGCTAGGATGCCACTGGAATGTGCTTTGTGAATGGCCAACTGTGCTTGTCTTCTTCTCAGCCCATTTCACACTTAAAGTGTTGCACCATGTGAAGCTGCCTCCAAACCATTCTTGTGTCTTGTGTTTTAAAACGGGGCCTGTACAGCGCACATATCTGGGAGCACAAGTTCCACTGTTTTCTACGTTATTGTTTCCTTTGATTTCCTTCTTGGCTGATGGCCACTTTCCAGCTGATAGGATTAGACCTCAGTGTGCCAGGCAGTGTTTACTGTGATTACTTTACAACGATGATGGGGAAAAACAAAGAGGGCCATCAGTTGCGAGAATTTGCTCTAATGACCTGAAAAGAAAGAAAGAATTGCAATCACACAGTCAGACAGGGTAGATAAATGCCTCTCGGGTAGCCACTGGCTAAAGGGGCAAGGCTTGGCAACGCTCCAAAAAACAGGATGACAAACAAACCTTAAAGAGGGACAGGTGTAATGAAAGACACGCTCCCCCAGACAGCAAGTGTATTTTTAAGTCAAAAATACAAGGACAAAAAGAGCTGTGCAGCTCTGTGCTTCGAGCTTTAAGAGGAGTAAAACCTTGATTCACAGAAAAGGTTTATTCAATCATTTAAAACTGTTCATTTGTTTGATATGTGGTGGCATTACTTACCCTACTGAGACCCATGTGGTAGCTGCTCTTTTCCAAATCCAAGGACTCCAGTAGCTCCTCCACAGCCTGTGTAAAGGCACACATGTACACACACATACACACACACTTAGTCTTTCAACTGCTGGATCCAGAAGGAACTTATACTGACACCGCAACACTTCAGTAGTCCGCAGTTCCCCTAAGTTAACATGCTGAACTAATGGTACAGTGCAGTTTCCCCCCTCTTCTCTCACATCCATTTCCGGCTGGATTTCGTTTTGAACGTAAGTCAGTAGGCTTGGGGAAATGTTGGCTCCTCAGACCATCCCAACCACACACCAATTACAACTTTCCCCCCCTATAATCCACTTGCTCCTGGCATATTCCTCATGACCCCCTGGTGGTCTTTGAACACATAAAGCCGATGCAGAGGTACAATGTCAGCCAGTCTGGAGCCTCTCCCTGTTGATCTAGCCTGTATACTGTAGGTGCATTGTTGTCTCAGCCTCCTCTTTCTTCTTGAGCCTCCAGCCTGAAAGACCACATCTAGATTACCCCAGGAGTGGTTTGCCACGAGCACTGAGGGGCTTTTGTTTGCCAGTGTTTCCACAGAAACTCAGCCACAAAACACAGACACAGGGGAAAAAGAGCTTTTCTCTCCCTTAACCCCATTATTTTACTCTCTCACCCTCATTTCTCTCTAGAAACAAACTTTTGTATTTTTTTTTTCTCTCTGCTGCACTTCAATGTGGGCTTCTCTAGCAGAGGACCAATGCACAGCAAGCCCTCACTGATAGTTAACTTCTACGATTAAAACTCGCACCAAGCATCTTCTAAAGGTTTTTTTTACAATCATTATTCATATATTTAAAACAAAAGCACCAGTACTGTCAAAACAACTGGGAAAATCTTGGCAGCTAGTTCCCAATGCTTACAGTAGATCACAAGTACATCTACTTGAATGGTATTTTGTAGCGCTGAACGCAGTGAAGCACTTTCTAAGCCACATTACCGATCTCCCTTTTTAACAGGCATGATTCTGATAAGATTAACTTGATTATATCATGGCAATGGCTCTGATAAATGAGGGTTTATTTCTCTGTCAGTTGACTGCTGACAAATCAGGGGCAGATGTAATGAAGCTGCCTCTTCACAACATTAATCTTCACTGTGCTTGGCCACTGCCGGAGCTGTACATTTTCCTCTCTCTCGTTGATGGACTTACTCTCTTCTCGTCCTTCACAATGTAATTCCTCCCATGCTTTTTGGTGA
This sequence comes from Sander lucioperca, assembly GCF_008315115.2. Classification (NCBI taxonomy): domain Eukaryota; kingdom Metazoa; phylum Chordata; class Actinopteri; order Perciformes; family Percidae; genus Sander; species Sander lucioperca. The sequence continues at coordinate 9,908,635 of NC_050185.1, forward strand.
GGTGCGGTGCCAGCACATCAAAGCGCCTTCGAAACTCAGAGAACACCATGTGATCGGGGTAACCTGTAGAGGTCAGAATCGAATAACAACATTAGGTTCTGGAAATGTTTGTAGAGTGATATTTTGGGAGCGACCCTATGAAAACAAGGAGTGGTTTGTATTTGTATGCCTGTCCTTAGTATGTGAGTTAGGCAGCTACCTCACCTTGCCTGTAGATCCGTAGAGCATCCAGCAGCTTTGAGCCGCGCAGCTGAGCACGGAGCAAGGCAACATCTAGCTGCATTAAGCCGGGATCTCCAATCTCCCCTTGAGCATCACATTCCCCTCCTTTGAACAGGGATCCACTCAGAGCCTTGAGGGCATCTGCCTTGGGCAATAAGCAGTGAACAAAGTGAATCCTGGACCTCCGCACCATGTCGAGGAGAGCATCCTGGAAAATATAGACAGGGTTAGGGACTCTGGTAGGCCAGAGCAATATCTTCCACAGACATATCTAAATGTAATCAGTCAAAACAACCACATGCTATTAGTTTCATCCTCTCCCCTCACCACTTGAAGCTTTATCTGGATACACAAAGACTTCTTCTTGACAGCAGCCACCCCTGTGGTGAAAGTCTTCCTCATGCTAGTGGCCCGTCGCAAGGACAGCTGGGAAACACCTTCAAGGCCCGCAATGGAACCGGAGAGAACAGTGGCTCCAGGTGCTCGGCCCGTGAACAACGAACTGATGATCTTCCTGCAAGAGATACATTACTTCAGCCTAAAGTTTTGTTAAAAAATCCACTAAAGTAATACTTCATGTGAAAACACTTTGCTCCTGCATGTGTGAAGCTTACTTCTGGGAGTCCTGCAGCAGGCTTGTAGCATTGGTAGATGCAGGATTGTGTTTGGCGTAGTTCAGCCACCCGCAGGCATCGTACTCCACCCAGTCAGTCCCGTGGCTGTGGCCCAGCAGGAAATGACGATCCTTTTCACTCTTCAGGAGAAAAGTGTGACCTGTTGTAAATGCAGGAGATAGTGTGAGATTCCCTGGCTCATGCAGAGAGACAAATGACAAAAATGAGCAGTTTCCTTCAGAAGTTTAGGAAAATGTTTATACAGTCTGCATGAAGGGTTTTTCAAAGATTCACCTTGTCTTCATTACTCTGGTATGCACAGGCTGTCACAAACCTACATAAACTTTACTGATACAGTAATAATAAAAGTCAATCTGTTCCCAACCTAGTTGTTCATGCGGCAGACTATCAAAGAGATATGGGTGATAAAAAGACTAAAGCTCAAATCTGGCCCACATAAAGAGTATGAATAAGAAGCTTTCAGCTGGTATTTTGGAAGGCTGAAACAACACTTTTCTGTTGAGTTATATTATGATCGTTTCTATAAGCTGTAACCTTGGCAAGTAACAGTTGTCAAAGTTCCCAACAATATACACAGTGTCAGATAGTGCTTTGTGTATTGTCTATTATAGCGATATGAAGATCCTAATCTCCATGATACAATACAGTTTACTATGACACAATAGAGGAGTATTCACTGACTATAGTCTCAAAAATTGTTAAACAATACATGGGGAAATTCCTTTATATAAAATTAAACCTGCAAATATTGTCAAAGAGAGTAAATAATTATTCTACTCTCACAAATGATCATAAATTACACATAATGTTTCATGACACAAAGATGAAAGCTCACACCTCACATTAGCTTTTTTTTTTTTTTTTTTAAATATACAGTACACATGAATTCTTCATATAAGAATTTTCAATCCAGTTCTTTAAAGGCCGTTAAGTGGAACGCTTGCCTTGCGTTGTATTAGCATAAAGTCTGATCTTATGTGTGTGTGTGTGTGTGTGTGTGTGTGTGTGTGTGTGTGTGTGTGTGTGTGTGTGTGTGTGTGTGTTTGTCCTCTCCTTGCCTTTAGTCTCGCCCTCAGCCGGTCCGTAGTAGCTAAAGAGACGTCCCAACAGGGTTTCCTCTGACCCCCCAGGCTGCAGCGCCTCCTCCTCCATCAGCCACAGCAGGCCCCGTGCCTCATCTGTTCGCACTGTCCGTACCTGTCAAATAAACACGTATATGTACACGCACATGCACACAGGTCATTAGCTCCTTAGTGCAATCCTACTGTGGACACAAGATGTTAGGGCTGTGCAATTAATTGAAATGTAATCGTGATTATGATTTTGGCTCCCAATGATCACAAAAACAGAATAATCGAGAAAAACTATTATTTAGCTTATTACGTTTTGCAAGTAAAGTCTTATTTTCTCTTGTGTTCTAAATGAAAAAATAAAGTTTCAATAGGAAAGGTATTAAGGCACAGTTGTATGTGTTTTTTTAGTGTTGATTTATTTAACTTTTCCACTGTTTTTTAAGTTCAATAATTGCAACATCTTTTCAGAAGTCAACGAGTAATCGTGTTAAATTATCGTGATTTCAATATTGACCAAAATAATCGTGATTATAATTTTTTCCATAATCGAGCAGCCCTACAAGATGTTATGTTTTACGTTTAGTCCTTCAGGAACAATAGTACATGCGTAAAGAAGGCTGTCTCACCAAAATTTACTGAAGGCTGCCACCATAACTGTTAGCTCACATTCCATTTGAACTATTTGACTCAAAAAATATTATGTTTTACCCACAGTCCCCCACACATGAGTAACAAACTACCTTGCCACAAGGACATTTAGCTTGGTTTAGCGTTTAATGGGAACACATTAATGAATCAGCCGATATTTCATCCTTTGTTTATGAACCTCCTGGGTATATAAAAACTACAAAATATTGCTACTTTTGAAAGATTCTGAAAATAAATTGTCCTTCAGTGTTTCATAAAATAGTATGCTCCACTAAATGTCAGTAAATATAGTGTGCTGCACTGTATGTTTTCCCAGCATGAGCCGGTTGTGACAGGCCTGATGGTACTACTAGCATCAGAAATGAAAGTTTTCAAAGGCATTTGTGGTTTCTGCCCCCTCCAGCAGTCGCTGTGATAATGGCATCATTAAATTAGCTTTTCCTTATAATCTAAATGGAAAGAAAAAAGAGCTCATAAATACAGAGAGTGGTGGGGGAAAAGGGATTAAAAAGTAATACAATTAGTGTTACAATTATTGTGACACAGAGAAGAAAATGAAACTCACTCCAGCATTGATGATCTTGGAATAAGTGCATGGGATGGGAAAGGTTTTGTATGATACTAAACAAGTAAATGTGACTTTATAGAACAGTACAGCTTTACTTTCAAATACTTCAAAAAATTAAAAAGCACACTTTGATTTTTTTTTTTTTTACTTTCACTGGAGAACTTAGTTTACATGATGCACTTTTTGTCCAAAGACATTTAAAGACACTATTGTTTTGTCGATGCCACTGAGATAGCCAGCTTGGTTGGCATGGCTGATGCCTGAATCCATCATGGGAGCTTGGGAACCAAACTCACGAAACCAAAAACTGTTTTTAGCAGCTATCGGGAAGTTGCACTGGAGACATCCTTATCAGCAGTGCACACAACGCTGTCTTCAAATACAACACAGAGCATCAGTTTGGAGGAGACATATGACAACTATGAGGCTTGCAATGAATTGAGCATTAAGGTTGTTAACAGATAACAGACATCTGAGCTACAACAGGAGAAATAAACGTGAGTGAAAAGAAATCTAGGATCAACATGTCTTTTCATTCGAAGCAGCAGATCTTTAGAGTTGACTTTAGAAATGACTTTGAAGAATCAGTGTTTTTTTCCCCCCTTTCGTTTTCAGTGTGATGTACTACAGTTCAATGCTTCTGATGACATTCCCATTAGAGTGTGCACCCTTTAAAAAGTAAAACACTCAAATCAAACACATTGGAAATATACCAAAGTGATCTATGACTCTCTAAACTCTGCCATTTCTGTTTCCATGGTGCAGATCACAGGCTGCAGGGGCCAAACATCGATTTTCTTTCTTAAAGTCAATTCTATAACCTTTCTTTTCCTGCTCCTGCCCTCTCTTTTGAGCCTCTGCCAAATACCTTTCAATATTTAAAAACTTGCACACAGAAAACTTCTGATGCTAAAAGATAATAGTTATAGTTGAATAAAGAAAAGGGTGCCCAGAGATTACATGTGAAAATAGATCATGAAAGGGATGCAAGTCTTTTAGATATTCTGAGAAGCATTCTGAGGCAACGCCAGATTTACGCATTCAAATTTGAGGCAGAAATAAAGACAATAGACACATGAAAACATTGAACTTACCAGCGCTTGGCTTGAGGCTTGGTCTACCACTGCTACAGACAGAGACGTGCTGGGCTCTGTATCATCGAAAGCAAACTCTATGTTCTCCTGAAGGAAGACAGGCAGATTGACATGACTTGTGAAACATGAGATGTAAATAGTTGTGTTTTTTGGAAAGTTAAAATAAAAGACAATGAAAAAATAAATTTACTTAGGTAGTAGCCATGTTTAGGTCACTTTGGAGCCAAATATGTGTAATCAAGAGGGGTCTGATATTCATTACAGGTGCTGTAGGTATGATTGGGAAAATCCAGGACTTAGCCAAAAAATTTGAACATCAACAACTTCTCAGTCCCTCCCCCCTTTGGTAAAGCCCAAAACGGTCTCCTAAGCCCCTCCCCCAACAAGGTATAATGAATGTGTGTGCATGAGCAGTGATTGACACGCAGTTAGACACCCCCCTGGCCCTGATTGGTGCATCTGAAGAGGGATCTGTGGATTTTTGCAAATCGCACAACAGGCTGTAGGTGGTGCCAGAGGAGCTGGATTTTTTTTTAATTACCTGCTTCATGTAGTTCTACTGGAACTTAGGGTCAGTTTCAGCAAATATGACTTTAGAGTTAGTTAGTTTTATAAGTCTTACCTACTGCAGATTTAAGTGGTAATATAGTAACAGTAATAACAGGTAATCCACCAGTAGTCCCTGGTAGAGCTTCAACAATTAATAATTTAATAAATAAGACGATCAACAGAAAATTAATCAATTATTTTGATAATTGATTACTGTTTCAGTCAATTTTCCAGCAAAATGCCAAACATTTGCTGACATATATACTATACGATAGTAAACTTGAAAATATTTGGGCTTTGGAGCATTGGTCTGACAAAAGACATTTGAACGCCTCACCTGTGACCTGGCCATTTTTCACTATTTTCTGACATTTTATAGACAAAACAATTAAATGAAAAAATAATGTCAGATTAATTGGTAATAAACCAGAATTACTGCCTTGCAGTTGTATGCCTCTGCCAACCAGTCAATTTGCAGTTTACATCCATGTCTGTCCAGACTCATATAATATAAGTAGTGAAGACTTTGAAAGGATTTAATGAACAATATGAAGCTTATTATTTGGCGAAACATGGATGCTTCACACAAATCTTCAAACTAACAGCACAGAAGATCTATACAATTACCACAGTTTCAAAATTAGTGTCACCAATTCAGTATTGGACCAAAAGTCTCCCCTTCTGTTCCTGAGTTATAGCGTTGAATAATGGCTAAAAAAGCATTTTTGCAGAAAATGATGATGTCACAGGGAAGTTGACCTTTGACCTTTTGGGTATAAAATGTCATCACTTCATAATTTTATCCTATTAGACATTTGTGTGTGTGGCTGTCGCCGATGGGGAGGAATAAGAATAATTGTTAGCCCCAGGTACTGGAAGTTATCCAAATGAGACAATAGAGACCAGCACTAGTCCCACAACTACTGTATGTACACAGGTGCCAGTCATCCAAGTAATTTAAAATCCTGATTCCCCTTCATCATGAAGGGGTGGCAGTGCCAATGCACCTAGTGAAGGTGCATACAGCCATAATAACCTTCAAGATTTTTATGGTTATTGAAATGAAAACAACAATGGCATATTAGATGTAAGAAAACTAAAAACCACAACAAATCTATTACCATAAAGAGGATGATTGACATTTACTTGTTTTTCTTATAGGTAAATGGAAACTCCAAAAGATTTCATTACTGTTGCAGATAATAACATTTCTGAGATAAAAGTGGAAATAAATACAGTAAATTACCTTCACCAGAGCAAAACAGGCATAACGCAGCTCACAGTGACAAAGGCTGGACTAGGAATGTGGGGAAATGTTGGCAGTGCTAAAAGTGTGGCCGTGATAGATGCCAGTGTTCCAGTTGACAGTGTATGTGAAGTAGCCTAAATAACTTTTTGTTCTCTGCTGTGAAGAGTCAATGTGCAGAGAATATATAAAAACTATCCACATAGTTGCAGCGCTCAACCGCATTTAATTCGAAAATATAAAGCATGTGCCTGTTGTGTGTTTCGCAGTTTAACCTGCCTGTCAATGCCATTGTTGATACAGTGTGCTGTTTTAAATGAGTTTGACCCAGTTTTCAATGACAGTTTCACAGCTTTTTATATTTCCAAGATGCACTGACAAGAGAGAATTACACTACACAGATTTATGCAAGTACTTCATTTCGCTCCAATTCCCTTTCTCCCAGGCAGAGGATATGGGTGGGAATGTGGGTGGGAAATCCCAGGATCCTTGTTCACAGTATGATCAGAATTTCTGCTTTACTTTAGTGTGCTATCAGCCGAGTTTTGAATAAGACGGATATTTCTGAGATTAGAGTTGAGACAGCAGTAATGGATAGATATATTTATGTTAGTGTAACTCTTATACTTATCCTTAAATATCTTAATTTCTTAGGGATGACTGTACCCAGTTATCATGGTCCAGCACTGCTAGACAGAACTCAGAGGAGGACAGGAAAAGAATAGTTTCTTCATCAGGGAGCAACACCACTGCTGTGCAGCTGGGCGTGTTTCCCAAAGGCAGTTGTGAGTGACTTTACTTTGATCTCGACAGAGGAGCTGAAGAATGGCATCGCTAATGAGAAGGTCTAACACATGAACTACTTTGGCTTGTCACAGCTTGTGACGGGTGGGAGGGATAGTGTATTGTATGTGTACAGATACACTACTGGAGTTGATATATCTGAGAGAAAGCAGCAGACAGGCAGAGAGAGAGAGAAAAGGACGGAGGAGGAAGAAAGAGACAAGGACAATGAGGCGTTGTGTATGCACGGTGCATAATACTTCACATGTCCTTACCTCTTTGTATCTCTCCAACTCCTGAACGAAGGTCCGCTGATAGAAGAGGGAATGCAAACGTTCTTGAGTGTAGTTGTGGCATAGGTCCTCAAAGGTTGCGCTGCACTCGCGCTTAGCCAGCCTAGGGTTTTGAAAGCCTGGTGTGTCCACAATGAGCAGAGAGCACAGGGAGTGCTGGCTGGATTTCAAGGCCCTGAAGCACACAGGGCAAACACACACACACTGAGACCACATTGTATTGATTGCATTCACTGCATATAACCCCTAGCTTTAACCTTAGTTTTCTCCAACACATCCCTAACTTTGACCCTCACTTAACATATTCCTAGTTCTATTCTAAAACCTTAACCCAAGCCCTAAAATAAAATAGCATATTATACTTCTGAACTACCCTTTACAGTAAAGCCATTAAAAACAACTACAGTAATGTAAAATTGTATTCAAGATGCCAAGATTTAGAAACGTATCAAATATGCCATACAGAATTAAAGGTATTTTTCAAACAATGCACAAGGCTTTGTTTCCATTATATAGCGGTGCAGCCAAAAACATGCCATCTTCAATTTGATATAGCTTCAGAAAAGAAGTGGATCAAAAATACTAACCGGTTTATTAAAGAAATTAGGATAGTGAAGAGTTCTGAGTAAAGCCCAGATGCCATGGCCTCTAAACACTCCATTGCCGTAGCCTTGGATCCTGCTATGAGAGGCAGCCACACACAAAACAAATCAGAAATAGCCGTAAAAGCTAGACCAAAACTATGGTCACAACATTTGTTTCTAAAACGATGCACAATATTATAATATTTGTGGATAGTATGCCCAAAGGCAGGCATTAAGTGTTCAAATTGGGTCTGAAATAGTCTCTGTAAAGTGGAGTCATTTAGGACTCAGGTGTTTCCGAATCAGATCAAACAGTGCATACTCATGTCTGTGCCCAGCAGCAATGGCCACCTGTTAAACCTTACCAATTCATTCCACTATGACACAAAATAGTGAGTTTATGGAGCCTGAGGGCAAAATTGTCATGTGTGCATACACATCAGTGACTGTATGGTCATGTGTGAGGGGAGATACAGGAAAGGTGAAACAGAGGTAAATTCTGTCCATCCCCGACATTTAACTGTACCCTCATGCCCTTTAAAGTGTTTTGCAGTCTTGATGGAAGTCAGAGGACCTACTGTACACATGTGAAAAATCAATGTGAGGCAATTATGATTTCAAGGACAATGAATGAAGAGCAAATCCAAAATTACTTGTCCTGACACAGTGTGTACTTATCTGTCAATAGCCATTGTAAAGCTGTGGTATTCATTACTAAGATAAGCTTTACTTTCTCCAGAGCATGCAATTTCCCTCCAGTGATGAGCAGAGGTGTGTGTGTGTGTGTGTGTGTGTGTGTGTGTGTGTGTGTGTGTGTGTGTGTGTGTGTGTGTCTGTGTGTGTGTGTGTGTGTGTGTGTGTGTGTGTGGAAACAGAGTGAGAGTGACAAAGAAAAAAAGAGAGGAGGGGGGCTGTGAGGAATGAAGACGAAAGAGTCGGTTGGTAAATGTGGTCGGTGGAGTACCTGCATCTGCTGTGCCATTTTCGTCCGAAGCCTGGCGAATAGAGCTGGCTCTGGGCAGAGTGCCCTTGGCCTGGTGCTTGAAGATGGAGGAGGAGAGCTCCTCCAGGGTGCAGCCCAGCAGGTAGGCTGCCTTCTGAGCCCACTCATGACGTGCAAATTGTTTCCTGCCAGCTGAGACACGTGCATGAAAACCTCCATTAGCCCTTTTGCCAACTACCCTAGGCACATGGCTAGCCTGGTATCCTTGTGACAAGCCTGTCTCTGACAGGCTAGGATTATGTCTCTGGTCAAACTGGCACTGACACAGCTGGTGAGAACATGCACTAAAAGCATGCTCAAAATCTGAGTGGCTTGAATACATTTAATTTAACTACAGTTGAGAAATCCACTTGCTTCAACAACTACTCTTTCATGTTCAAAAAAAAAGTCTATGAAGTGATAATTGCACTTTTTATTATCTTGAGAATGAGAGCAAAATTTATCATTAGGGGACATAATTCATTTATTTACATAAAGATCTCTGTTGGGAAACACACGTTTCTCTTTAATCTCGTAGCTGAGTGATGGAAACATGCAGATATGAGTGCAAACTTCAGTTTTAATCCACCATGAAGAGCTATCTTCTAAGACTTGAGCGAGAAACTGGGGGATTTCACACAGAGGGCAGTGGGCTCTATCTGTTTCATCAGCGCTGCAGAGGCCCTGCATACTTTTCATGATGATAAGCAGGATGGTTGTAAAGACACGAAAAGACATTTAAATATTTGCTTTGATAGACATTCGCCACCACAATTACATAAATTCCGGTAAAACATCAAAAAGAGGAAACTGGGTTTGCCTACATATCTGGATCTTGCTCAATCAAACATTAAGGAGTGTATGACTCTAAAAGTAAAACAAAAAAACTACATATGTATAACATTTGCTTTTAAAAGGCACCCAGACTCACAGTGTGGTAATCCTACACTCTTAAATGTAAGTATTGACAGTACGGTATTCAGAGAAAAGTTCATTTCAGGTGGTCCCTTTAATTAGTTTTGGTGGTTTAGAGACCAGTGCTGCCATCTAGTGTTACACAATAAAGCTGCAAAGCCATTGGACATTTTATATTGTGTGTGACAGTCAAACACAAACTAAGTCCTGGCAGCAAAAACCTTTTTTTTATGGTCCATAGTATTTTTTATGAATAAAATAATTATTCTCTTAGACAGGGAATAGAAATCTAATTGATGCCAATGTGTCAAATCTTGGTCCTAACTTTTATCCCATCATGCATTGTTCCTTATGAGAACCACTGTGTGCTTAACAGGAAGACAGCAGTCCTAAGGCCATAAATCATCCAGTAATTTGCAGATCAGAAGTTGTTTAGTGTCTGTATTATGGGACGATAATAATTGCTGAACATCTGATAACTCTTCCTGGATGGTGTTATACTGCCATCAAAAAGATTGGCAGCCAGCTGGAGGGGATCACTAACAATCATTTGGCAAGCAATTCTACATAAGTGACTGGCAATTACAGTGCAGGCAGAGTTTGAAAAGTGAACAAACATGTCAAAAGTACAGAGTCAATGCTACTATACATTTTTCATATATATATATATATATATATATATATATATATATATATATATATATATATATATATGTGTATGTATACTGTGTTTGTGAACTGCTTCCAAAATATAAAAAGTCATCAAGTTAATTGATTTGCATTGCAATTACATTTGCTTTGCAAAATACAGTATAATGTCATAATGTAACTGTACTTCAGAACAAAATATTCTAAGCTTACCAATGATGAAAAAAATGTCTTTTCAAATGGCAGGTATCTCATTTTAAAATAAAAGTCAAAAGCTGTGGGAGGCAGGTCTATTACTTTAGAGCAACAATAAAAACTCTCTTACATTAGGTTTCATCATACAAATAGCTTCAAAGACACATCTTCATGCTTAAGAGGACTGCTGTTCCCATTAGTCCTCCGATGCTTTCTCATGACAGGATTACATGTTTGTCAAGACTGAAGGCTAAAATCAGATTGATGTTTCTCTGTCCTTGAGTGTTTCAGTGATTCCTGACAAATAGACTCTGCCAGTGGTTTCAGCTGCTGTGGCACAAACAGCCCTTGGATTATTAAATATGATCATTCTGTAAGGAATAATTAAGGTCAACCTGACGGAGGTTAACGAGGAAAAAGTATAATGCATCACTTCACCTGCTGTATTTGAGCATTATAACAGCAGCCCAGACCGTAAAGGCCAGAGCAAGCAGGATCATTTCATCATGAGTTTTCATTTGGAAGTGCTATTAGTTTAAATCAGAATCTGTTCTGTATTGAGCAGGAAAATATTATGATTACCTAAACAGTCCCCCAAAGTTTTCCTGCCTGCACTGTAGATCAGTGCAGTAGAGCAACAACACCTGTGCACTGTGCAACATCTTCTAAAGTGCAAATGCATAATTCAGTTATCTGGATTACAGCTGTCTTGCATCACACTGAAGGTGTTACCTAAAGTGAGATAATGCAGGCTTGACATGTTTTAGATTACATAAACTGTTATTAAAAGGATGTTGGCTAACAAGGGTCATTTTGGGCCATTTTAGCTTGTTCATTGTGTACTGTCATGTGAATAAATCAAGGATAATCCTTTGCATCTTCTGTTACTGGTATGCGTTATATTATGATTAACATTATCCATACGAATAAGTGATGCAGCTATAGAATGGAAAACCATTTGGTTCGATCTTACCCTTAGTAGCTCCTGCAGACCCAAGATGGTAGATGGCTCCGAGAACAAGCCAGAAGGCCCTCTGCTCATCACCACTGATCCCCAGAACCTTCATGGCTGCTTGCAGCTTGGAAAACTGCTGGGAGGCCCGCTGTTTATCCTCGGTCTGGCAGATAGCACACATATATTTGAATTATATATTCATTTTAGTACTATCAGCAATAAAAAAAATCCTCTATAAAATGTCTTAAAGTAATACTAGGAGGTTGACCAACTTGTCAAAGTATGTGTTAAAATGATTGTTGCATCATTGTTGAGACATATCAGTGATTAGTCTGCCAGCTGTTGAGACCCATTCTCATTTATAATGTAAAAATGTAATTTGAGCATTATTTGTCATGTTATAAGCCACATAATTACTATGCTAAGGACTGTGATGTTGCTTCAGTGTTATGGCCGCTGACAGATGTTGATAAAAGTCAAAGGTGACTTAACGCTCGTTTAAGTGATGACACCACAGACTCTGAAATAATCAGCAGATCTTGGTATTTTGTTCATTCCTGTAATCCATCATGACACTCTGCTGTGTGACAGTAGGTGAGTAGCATTATGTACATTAAGAGGACCGACCACTTAGTTAATAAATAAATTGTTCTCCCAGCCAGATATAGTTTCATTTACATAAAAGTACTTAAACATTCAGCTTAAAACTGGTAGAATCAATAATTTTCCATTTTCCTGGTTGTTAAAAAACAGGCCAACCTCCCATTAACAGGTATTGCTTACCTTATTCTGAGGCATTATTCCAAATGCATTGTTTTCAGCAAAGTGGTTAAGGTGCAGCTCAGTTCTGAAAACAAAATGAGAACAACACAGAAGTCATTAACATTTTTCATGTCTTCTAATGCCTACATAATAAGTGTTAGGGAAGCAGTACAATACCATATCAACATATTAATCTATTGCAGAACTGTGGTGCATTGTGCATTTAATTGGCATAATAGTATTAATCCTGACCTCAGAGAGCTTTCTATTCCAGCCATCAGGTAGTAAAAGACATTAAAAGTGGACTCTCCCCCTGGTCTTCTTGTCACCCTCATCTTCTCCAGAAGCATGGTCTGCAAGGCCACAGCAGGACGGCGTATAAGCATGATAGAAAATACCATTTATTATAGGCAGTGCAAGTGAGCATGATAACAAAGTCTGCTGGAGTTTGGTGAAAATCTAAAATAGTTTATGACATACTGTCTGAGATCATAGCAGATATGCATGCGTAGGAAATCCATAGGTTGAGCACCAGTTATTTAAATAAATAAATGTGTTTATTTGTACCTGGATAGAGGCTGAGGTCACCAGGCCTGCCTGGTCAAAGTCCAAGGAAACGATATGTGAGAAGCGACTAGCATTCCCATTCATACAAGTAGAGGCATTCCCAAAGGCCTCCAAAACTGTGTAGACCGCCTGCCATTTCTCTGCTACAGACGACAAAGAAAAAATTCAGCAACAACATGCACTAAATTCAAATTCTTTTTATTTCGACATTTCGAGTTCCTTTCCAACGTACTGGAGAATGATTTGTTGGTGCTGCCAGCAATAGTGACCAGGTATTGGAGGATGTGTTGACAGTTGGTGGTCTTGCCACTACCACTCTTGCCCAACAAGACAATGGACTGATCCTGGCGAGTGGTCAGGAGGTTCCTATAGGCAGCCTGGGCCATGCTGTAAATGTGAGGGGCAGTGTCCTCCCTTCTGCAGCCCTTGAACATTTGCATCACCTTGAAAGAAGATAAAGAGACAGAGAAGGAGAGGATGGACAAAATCCCAGAGTAGAGCTTATATATATCAATTAATATCTTTGTATGTTTATTTCATTCTGACTACACTCTCACATTCTGCTACTCCATAAGAGCTGCGTCATTATATGCACAGGCTGCAGCCTACCTTCTCAGAGTACATCGAGGGGGCACTAATGGGGTTAACGACCACCATGTTGGGCCCAGCATGGGTGTGCACCAGGTTACCGCCGTACCGCTGCCTCAGGGAGTGCATCACGCTCGACTCATTCAAATACTGCAGAGAGGCCAGGTCCTCCACTCGGTCAAACATCGGAGGGTTTGCCTGGAGTTCAAAGTCAAAGTCAAAGCGGACACGTACTCACACAGTGTCATTCATAATTAATGTGGTCCAGAGTCGATGATTAAATACCTTCTCTACATCGTCTTCGTCCACATCCAATAAAGATCCATCACTCTCCAGGCGGATTTTTACCTTCCCCTCTGGCAGACTGCCTGCCTCCGTCTTCAGGAGAGTTGCTGCATCACCACAAAGCGTGGAGTTAATTTATCATGACATGTGATCTCGATCTGAGTGCAAAAGCTTCACCTTATCTTGCATGTCTGATAACATGGCAGTTGTTGCTTCATTAAAACTGAACAAGCAACAAGCGTAGTCTAATTACATACAGTCTGAGGTCTAGTCTAGTCTATTGCCCTCTTTTAACATTAAAATATCAAAAGCAGTTTCTAAGCTTGAATAACCCACCACTAATAGTCCAACAATCAAATGTCACCCAGAAACAGACACACCAGCATTGACAGGAAAGTAAGTTAAGAATTTGCTTTAAAGGTCCCATAATATGCTCATGTTCAGGTTCATACTTGTATTTTGGGTTTCTACTAGAACATGTTTCCAAGCTTTAATGTTCAAAAAACACCTATACTGTCTGTCTGAATATACCTGTATTCACCCTCTGTCTGAAACGCTCTGTTTTAGCACCTGTCTCTTTAAGCCCCCCTCCCAAAATAGCCCAGTCTGCTCTGATTGGTGAGTTGTTCTGGGTCTTCCACATCTGCACTCAGTCTCTGCAGCCAGGGAATGACTGTAACATTGTAGCGGCACTTTCCATCTATTGGCCTATATAGTATAGTTATGACATCACAACCGTACATCTTGACGGCTCGTTTAAATGCACCGTTTCTAAATATGAGCTCTGTGCATTTCTTTGTGGATCAAACGTTTTGATACCTCGACCTGCTTCATGATAAAAAAAGATATGGAAATCTTTCTACAAAATGGGACGTTTAAAATACTAATCTAAAGAAAGACACACGGATACAGATACTTAAATACCAACGTTTGTACTAACCCATGGAAAACCCATCCTTGTGGACAAGCCATACTGGTTCTGTGTTATACCAGGCTCTCTCTGCCGTTATCTGCTCCTCAGTCTTTCCCTGTGAGAAACAGGTTAACGATCAAAATGAGAAACACTTGTATAATCAATAATTGAACATCACTAAATAAAGGAGTAAAATAAAAAGAACAGTTGAAAGATTAATGATTAAATCAGATAACTGCATAATGAACTTCCACAAGGATCCTACAAATGACTATGGACTAACATGCAGTTTACATTTACAGTACATGAGCCATATAAGGGGAACTGCATTCATTAGGCAGAGGGCTTCTTTCAGTGTGGAAACCTGTAGGAATTGGTTTGTTTTCATATTTTTGACCATTACACATCAGCCCTCCACGGCAGAACTGCAGTTCCCATAATTCCCCCTTTAAAGCACCATTCAGAGCTCACAGAGTGTGCACTAAACTCATGGAGAGTGCTACTAAAAAAAAAACATCACAGACAGAGGGTGAGGCAGGGGTGTTTTTACAAAGTACATCACTTGGACAAAATACATGAGTTTAGGGGAATTGCGCAGAAAAAACACCTACATAATTTCAAACACAACAAACAAAAACAGCCAAATCAAGTCAAGTGTTTGGAGTGAGTCATGCATCATAACAGACATACTCAGACTTGCAATCAAGCTAACATAATAAGCATTGGATAACTGCACCAAGACTGCATAATCTTTTCTCTCTCTGGTTAAGATGTAAGAACAGCAGGTAGTGATTGCAGAGTGCTCCATGATATTTCAACAGCTAGGGCTATGGGGAAGATGAAAGTTGGGCTTTCCTGGTGGTGGGATTGCCTCACTAACTACTGAGCCATCATCCCACACCCCTTTACTAGTTCATCACACACGAAAACCACAAAACACACATCACTCTAAAACACAGAGGGCTGCAACAAGAACTACAATGAGTTGCAGCCACAGTCGGACCTTAGCTGCAGCTGAGTGTGCTGCCTGAAGTATGGCCACAGGGTCCTCAACGAGCTTGGACTGGAGAAGGGAAGGAGAAGAAGTCAACTGAGTAGTCTGTGTTTTTAGTGATTGAATTCAACAACTAAACATTACATTCAATCGCAATTTCTAAATGCACGATTCTAACAATGCAAAATATGACATGGTGAAGAAAAAAAAGTATAGAAGGTCACACATTATTATGAGCAAAAAACATAATACAAAACACTGCAGCGAGACAAGCAGCAGTTCAGCAACGCAATAGTAAGTCAAGCAACGCTAGCAGAATAAATGAGTCATAAGTAATTCACCATGAAAAGAATTACAATATCAATGCATTAATGAGCAGGGATTTCAAAGTGCATTGAAGTACAGTGTGTGGGTATGGGGGGACTTGTGCACAAAATGAATGCTCTGTCATATTAACAATCACAGTTGACAAGATTAGTTGTACAGTCAGGTATAAATACAGGGCACCGTTCAGCCAGTTGTAAAAAAAAATGTTATAGTCAATGGAATCACAAGGAAATAATAATGCAATATGATATACAAATATGCTGTATTACTGCAAGCAAATTTAGGGAGTTTTTCGAAGCCACAGACACCAGTTTGATAAGAACTTTTTTAGTGCAAGGTATTTGAGAAACTGTTTACTGTTGCATATGACTACACATATATATATATATATATATATATATATATATATATATATATATATATATATATATATATATATATATATATATATATATATATATATAGTCTAACCTATGTATCTATATGTGGTTGTAAAGAGCAATACACAGCTGCACGTTGTGTTCATTGTAACCTGAATGCAGCATTGGTTAAATTAAGCTGTTATTCATCTTGTTGAGACTTCTAAAACCACTGGTTTGTGTCACATTACTACATTCTGGGCCCTCACATGTACCCTGAATGAACCAACGAGAGCAGCGTGGGGACAAAGATGAGTGAGCAGGCATAGACAAAGTAGGGCAGAGAGGGGTCAGTAGAAGAAGAGGCTTAAACTCCAGCACTCAACAGGCGAGGGAGTGCGGCGAGCCCACCGTCGAGCAGGCAGTACCTGAGAGGATTTGTGGCCTCTGGCACGCTAGCCATGCAAACAGCAAAGAGGACAGCGGAAAGTCAGGATCCGATGACCCACAGAGAAGCAAAAATAGAGCCATGATGAGACACAATAAGAGACAGAACAGGACAAGGAATACAATTAAGTGCCTTTGCATAGCTCTAAACTTTCATAGAAGAAATAACCAGACACTGCCATATAATCACAATGAGCAAACTACATCGTCATACAGTACACAGGTGCTCCTCTGGACCTGATAACAAAGCAGTTCATTCTGCAGAATGAATGAGAGGAAGGCATTAGGCAAGATAATCACAGAGCACAAGGACTCATACTGTTGTCTTTTTCTGAAACAAAAGTGTGTCACCAATCACACAGAATGTCATTTAAGAAAGCATTAAGGATCCAAAAATGGAGATTATAATCTGTTTTATTAAAGTATCTACAGAATGTGTTTCTCTCCAGAATATATCATAAACATTCAGGGAACACAGGTTTAGCTCATATTGCCAAGAAAGCCTTTATTTTCTCCTGAACTAACTTTGAAGTCATCTCCATAACTTGCACGACAGAGAAAATATCCCTTTGGTCTCAAAGTTTCAGATTTCACACCAAGTAGCCAACAACGCAGGGGACCCCTGAAATTGGAACCCTATGGGCAGACAGCTTGGGACAGCCGTGGACCTGGCTAATTTTTGGACACATTTCAAGCAGCTTCTGGGGAAGCAAGCAGTTGACTCAGGCTGGTAACAGGGTAAGCCTTATTAAAGCATGGCAGGTGCAAACCAAACAAAGTTGCAAAGAGAGAAGTTACATCATTGCCATCGATGGCGAAGATCCTCCTCACACGCTTGTAATCCTCCTCAGAGGGAATCAGCCCTGGGACCTACAGTTGGATAGCAGGACCAGCAAATGCAATTGGGGAGCCAGGAAGAAAAATCAATGATGCAGAGAAAATTGCTATGATTGTCCACTTTAGAAAAACTGAGTGGCCATATAAAGGCATTCCATGTAAAAAACATGTCTAGTGGTTTTGAATGTGAGAAACACACACTGTTAAGTGTACTTTTGCAGCAAGATGAGCACACACCTGTTCATGCGGCGCAGACTGAGCCTGGGGCAGTGCAACAGATGAAGGCTTACCATCGGGGGCCACACGGGGACAAGATATCTCCTTTACCTTTACACAATATATGCAAATATCCACAAACACAGTTTGACATAGACAAACGTGCACACACAGAGATGGAAATGACATGGGAAGATGACGATGAGAATGAGATTTATGTTTTACCTCGGAGTATTTTCTTTTAACTCTGTATTCAATTCAACACACCCAGAACTACAGCCAACTTCAAGGTATGTTTGCTCCTGCTGATTTATTTTTCCAGTTAATTCAATCAGGAAATGAGAATTAAAAAATTATCATTAAGCATTGCAGCAAAAGAATAATGGTTCAAGGCTTTTGTTTGTCAGTGGTTACTTAAGCAACAAGCTGTTGCAAACGACTTTAAAGTAATTAAATAATTGAGAATTGTCTCGGCTGAATTCTCATACAACTGCACCAACATCCAAGGAATCTGGGAGTAGCACCTGAAATGAATTAACTTTTATGTGTAATGTAATTGTATGCATTTTGTGGATATATAAATCTAGTTTGGTCCAATATCTTCTTCTGTTTGCATCCAAGTCATTTTTTAGGTTGAGGTTGTGCTGCTAAAAACTTTTTAATCATGATAAAAAGCATTACATCTGATTAATTCTGTTTAATAATTTTGTTTAAAGGGATTTTTCTTAAAGGTCCTATGACATGCTGCTTTTTGGATGCTTTTATATAGGCCTAATACTGTATCTGAAGTTTATTTCCCAAAATTCAGCCTTGGTGCAGAATTACAGCCACTAGAGCCAGTCCCACAATGAACTTTCTTAGGATGTGCCATTTCTGTGTCTGTAGCTTTAAATGCTATTGAGGAGAAGAGAGGGGGGGCAAGGTGGAGGGTGTAGCCTTGACCAACTGCCAGTTTGCTTGTTTGCAAGCCATGATGTCTCTCTCTTTGTCATGGTCGGGCCACATTCTCTGGGTGGGCAAAGCAGAGAAAGGGGAGGTAACCTTTCTCCTTATGTCCTCATAAGGAGGAGATTCCAGATCGGCTCATCTGAGCTTTCATTTTCTCAAAGGCAGAGGAGGATACCCTGGGTAACCCATATGCAGGCTGGGGGAACTCATATTGATGTTAAAAAACCTCATTAAGTGAAATTGTCATGCCATGGGACCTTTGAAGGGATAGTTTAGTTGTATATCATGGTAATGGCTGATGTCAACATGTCATGTTGATAATTGGCTCCAGTGAGAGCACAACATTTTGAAGTTCGCATCTTCCTTTCCTAATATTAGAAACCTAAACCTCACCCTAAAGCTGTCAAAAACACAATATCTCTCAGCAAAAACACCAGGTGCATATCTCCAAAATCAAATCTCTCGCTCCAAGGCCAAATACCCAACTGTCCGCCAGATTTCATGGACATCTGTTGATCAAATTTACAGATGGCCTGCTGACAGACAAAATGCCAAAGACACTACATAACAGGACAAGAATATAACCTAGTCTGAGGTACAAATTGAAAGAGAAACTATGGACGTAAATACAAGTTTGAAACTGAAAGGACAGCTACAATACATTACATAAATATTAAAACCTTAGCTGAAGCTGAATTTAATAATCCAAGTACAGGTCCAAGCTGCACATGGTGATGCATGACCAACTGGGATCTTGGTTTTCTGGTCTCTTTTGGGTTGTTTAATTGGCAAGAACTACTGATTAGTTTACTCTACAAGAATATCATTTGAATTCTTATTGTGATTCCTGTTTCTTTAAAAAGCATTCCAAACTATCCTTAAAGCCTCTGCCTTAGTGGTCAGCACAACTCCAATGCTCTGTCTGCAGAAAGTGACAGTAATGAGTCACAGCTCAGTGCTCACAGACAACTCCAACCGACCAGACAACCAAGAGAGCAGACCATAAGTACACCCTTATACCCACTGATGAAGCCTGATCATGAGCTGGTACATGCACCCTGCTTCCCTTCACTTATTCAGGGTGGCTTCATTATATCAAGGCTCGTTTTTGTCAAGAATCAACTTTTGTTTTTGTAGAAAATGTAAAAAGAGCAATTTTGTTAATCACAAAGATGAGATGTAGTATTATAATGCTAGTTGTACGAAATGATGATCCATAACCAAAAGCAAGTCTGCTTAAGTTGAAGATGTCTTTCAGGGTAAACATTGTCAGAGGGTTGCATGTATATGAACAGTAATGTCTGTGTTGTTATCACACTGCATGCTCCACCCTGAGGTTAAGCAACATGCACTTTAATCACTCCGTACCTCAGGTTTCTTTACAGCAATTGGACGAGGCTTTGGGATGAACCCTGCAGGAGGAGCAAGGGGATCTGTCTTTGGGACAGGGATGAATCCTGGAGGTCGTGCCAGGGGATTCTGTTTTGGTGGCACCGGACTGGATTTTCTGGCAGGGATGAAACCAGGCGGAGGAGTCAACTGATTCTGTTTGGGTAGCGGGATGAAACCAGCAGGCGGGGCCAAAGGGTTGGGTTTGGGAGTGGGGATGAATCCAGCTGGAGGGGTGAGGGGGTTAAACTTTGGTGGTGCTGGGTTCGGTGCTGTAGTACTGGGCACAGATGTGGATGTGGCCTCCTCTGTTTTTTCCACAGTAGGTTTTTCCTCCTCTTCTTTCACCTCTCCTTTCTCCTCCTCCTGCTTCGCCTCTTCTTTCATGTCCTCTTTGCGGTCCTGGGTGCGGGTGCGAGGCCGGTGATCCTTGGTTCTGCCTCTGCCCATTAGGCTGGTGAGGCCCATGGAGATATCATCCTTGTCCTGCCCAGCAGCTCTGGTGGTTTTGAGCGCCGGGTCTGGAGCAGAGGCAGCCCTCGCAGACTCAGAAACAGCGGACGGGTTCTGCTCTACCGTCCCAGCAGGAACCACGCGTCTAACAACTCTTCTCACAACCCTCACCACCTTCTTACCACTAGAACTCTGCTCCTCCCCCGGAGTGTCTGAACCGCCCATAGCAACGTTACCATTTGACTCTTCAGCTGATGCAGTTGACTGTGGACCACTTCCTGTGTCTAGCCCGGCTTTAGTGACTGCCTGAGGCTGACTACTATCTACATCAGACTGAATACAAACAGAGCAAGGCAGACAATAGTGCAGATTATTTCCATGGCTGACGCAGATAAACTGCCAAACATTTCAACAGGAGGTTCTGAAACTGTGTGTAAAGGATAAGTCAAACTGTGTATCTCAAAATCCTCACTCCAACTAGTGTTTGCATACGATGCATTTAGGTGAGAAACACTGAATGATACCTTTTGTTTGTGGACACTGCAGACATTGTGTTTCAGACAGTGGGACATGTGATGCTCAGTGTTGACAAGGAAGAGACTAAATTGTTAGCAAGTGTCCTTAATCAAACTCATGCTTTAGACATATTTGTGAAATTGTAATGAAAACCACCTCAAGCCCTATCTTAATAATCAATGATCAAGAACTGCATTTGTCGTTGTCTATTCCAAAATTCAACATATTGCTAGCTAACTTCCTAGGACCACAGTAAAGTAACCTGCCTTTAGCTAGCAGAAGGTTGTGATCATGATTAGTGATCAAATATCTTTGTTATCTTGTACCACAGCACACAAAACTGGTTTCATCATGTGAAGTAGTGTCCAAAAGCATGCAGGTGAAAAACACTTACATCTGGCTTGTTCTCAACTTTAACCTACACAAGAGGAAGCAACACAAAAAAAGATCAAACCACACATTCAGACCAAAGCGTGTCTTATTCAACATAAAGGAACAGTTCACAAATTCAACAAGCAACAGCATGCACGTATGAACTGAAAGGCAAAAACAACATAGAAACGCGAGACTTCCCTTTTGCTCCCAGAATGAAAAGCGTGATTTGTACGCCATGGAGATAGGCCAGAAGTCATGGAAACAAGCTGGGTGACGTGGAGAATAAATATATGGAATGATAAGAGAAAAAAGATAGCAGAGGAGAGGAGGATGTACTGCACGTAGCGATGAAGAATGGAAATTTAGGTGTGAGCAGTGGGATACTGTAGACTTGTTTTCTGCACACAACGGGGCAGGGGGACCATGCAGCCCTGAGGACAGAACACATGAACAACATAATGAAATGGTTTGCCTTCGTCACACTACAAGAGACTAGTGCGAAGCATGAACATGAAGCTATAACAAGACACTGCAAACAGGACTAAAAGTCTGTACTTAAGAATCATCTGCAGTAGTGGTATTCATTATATGTGGGCTCACTTGCAATCAATTACTATAACTATGTATGAAGAACCGCCCTTCACCTCAGCACACTAAAATGATTACATACTATGTTGGTAGTTTGTCTCATTTGTAGTGATGACACAAAATCAATCAGAAAACATATGACTATTGCACACACCAGACACAAGTGTTGCCGATAGCAAAACACATTAAAGCCAGCTATATTAGTGGCCAATTGACAAAGGAATCAAACAAACATACTTGCGATTATCACACTTGCATCCATACTTACTAACAAGGCAAACAAGCAACTTGCTGACATTTGTAGAATGCCTACCCAAACTTTTCATTAACAGTTTACTCATGGAGGAGACACAGCAAAAAATGAGTTGCACAGCAACATGTTTCACCATCTCTGGCCCTGCTTTCATCAGAGTCCACTCCTATAAATAGTTTCAGCAGCAAAAGGAGGCCATTCTGAGACGCCATCAGAGCCCAAATGGAACTGCTAAGCAGAGCATGTACACCCCCGGACCAGAGCACACTGCTCACCACACACACACAGTCCACCAGAGGCCCGCGCCCATTACCTTCTCTTTAGGCCTGGTTAACCTTCCAATCTTCGCTCCGTCACTGGAGCAGTGCAGTCTGGGCCAAGGCAGGGTATGACCTGGGTCTGCAAAGAGCTCACAATCACTAGTTTTGAGTGAGTGGGAGGGCAATGTCTAGGGCGGGGTCACAGTCAGCACAGCACAGTAAAGTAAAGCTGTGGTCTGAGGAGTGAAGGGGGGTAATGTGAGAGGAGCTGGGCAGAGAGCTAGAAGAGGGACAGCTGCTGAAATACAGAGGGGTTATAAATAGAATTTGCAGAGGCACATCGATTAACACTGCCACTTTTCACTGACACTCTTCTCCTGGCGACAGGGAATTAGTGAGGTGGTCTCCCTCATCAGGTGAAATACAAACTTGTATATGCCCTTTCCATTTGTGGGGAACACAAAAGCTACAACAACACAATTAAGGGATTGAGAGATGATGCAAATATCTATGGCTCAGTACTTAGTGCAATAACGTCCTTCTCGAAACAGACTCCAAATTGAATGAAAGCTTATTTAATCTTCCACCCCCCTCCAGAATAAGAGGTTTAGGCATTTGTCACAGTGTGAAGCATACACACTATTATCTGAACATCAAACAAGAATCATCTTCATTCGCTGTAAGGTAAGAAACCTTTCTCTCTATGCAGCTACAGTGATGCACACATAAAAGACAGATAAACCAGATACATCATTGAAGGCATCAACATGTCTGTAATATCTGTAACGCATGTTCCTCACTATGCTTTTAATACCACAAGAGGGAGCTATAAAGTCATGTATTAACCTCTCTATTTCACAGAGGGTTCTGCTTATAGGCACACTACTGACCTACATTTGAGATGTTGTATTGTTTGGTGACAAACATTAATAAGAATGATATACGACAAATAACATACATTTCAAATGTATCTGCACTGAAGTGTAAATCAAGATTTTTAAAATAAAACACAGACCAGTCAGACAGTATTGGTGCAATGGAGTGAAGCCACACAAGGAATACATGGAAATGTAGCAACAGGCTTGGCTGGGCAGTGATGAGCTAATCCAATCTTTGCATGTCCTTTACTTATTCATAAACTCATTAACAGTTTAATTACATAAACTGTTATGTAACATAACATAACCAGTACTTAGGGGAGATTGCTGAAGTAATTCATTCAGAATCATGAGAAGCAAATCTTTTTTATTTCAATTGTAATGTGCAAAAATAGAGCTTTCCTGCAAAAATCCTATAATTCAACTATAAGTCCTTTCTTTCTCATGGTAAAATCAGAAGCTCAAATATTAGCACTCATCAAGACCCAGGCAAACACACAGCCTGTCTAGCACAGTTTGCTAATCCCCAGAGTCAATTACTGGGACACAGCATCATGTCGACTGTTTGTCTACACATGGGTAGTGCAGAGCAAGATTAAGGACTCTATACACCACAAATACAACATAAACTCTTGGTTTGTCCACAACAATATCTGCTATTTCTTGATTTACCAAACCCTGTTAGAAAAGGCAGAGCTGGCAGGGCAAGAAACAAAAAAAGAGAAAAGCTGCGGAAATCTGAAGACAGAATGACAAAATCCCTGAAATAAAAGTATTACTGTTATTGATGGAAGCTGATCATGTAGAGATTAAAATCTCCATACAGTGTAATCCAAAAGCAGGCAGAAATCACATGCCATGACGTGTCCATGCTTTGGGAGCTAAGAGCAGAAATGAATCATGGGACATGGCAATCTGCAGTCTTCTGAAAAGTCCAGGATGTGACCCAGAATTTACTCAGTAATAGTAAATAGGCTTGAAAATCTGAACTTCTCTCTGGAAGTAGGCCACATAGGCATGATTTAAGGAGCAGCTTATTTTAACTCGGGTGTGATCTCACCTGCTTCCTGGGTTAAGCAGAAATAAAAATGGCCTCATGTAACAGCAAAAGACAATTTTCATGGTGTTCGCATACTATAATAGCACACATTGTCAATCTCAAAACAGGAATGCATAATAGTATGCATATAATATATAATAATATACATTGTATCTGCTTGTAGTGACACTAATAATAGCACAATAAAACCAATAATGATGCTCAATCAAAAAAAGCTCTTGCATATTATGGCTGACAAGATGAGGGTGTGTCTGACAAGTGTCTGTGTCCCATCGACTGACAGACATGGTTCTAGTCACACACCCAAGAATGTCAAGTATGTCTGTCTTAATATGTCAAACTGCAGTCAAAAATAGTCACAGTTACTTTTTTCAGCTGACAAAATTACATTTTGAGAGGTCAAGGTCTGAAACCAGGGCAAAAAAAATAAATTATGAAATATTAAATACATGTAAAGAATGTAGGGAATCATAAGTATAACCTCTATCATGAAGCAAACAGCTTTATTCTTGGAAGCCCCACCTCTTATTAATCCATGCCTGTACTAATGCTCCCTGCTATGTAGCATCACCCCACTGGAAAGGGGGGTGATGTGATTTAAATGGGCAGCTTGGGGAGGAGATTACGCCATTTGCTAATTTCCAAATGATAAAACTGTGTCGGGGCTGCAGAAAGACAGGGAATGGTATGACTTGAGAGAAAAGTGATGCAGGGATATTAGACGACCACACAGGAACATCAGGTCAGCTATGGGCCACCCTGCGGCCAGATTTTGTCACTGCAGTGTCAGAACCATACCGTCATAACTAACCACCCATCATACCATATATACCAAATTAGCTCTGCCAAATAGATTATAATAATAACTTAGTGGCATATGGTGTTCATGAAGACACTAACCAGTTCAAGGGACGGCCCTTTTTGGCACCACTGACTTGTTGAGAGCCCCCTGCAAAAACGGCATCTCAACTTGGTTTGATAATGCCTATGACCAATTCATTTTGGCTGGAAAATTGTCTACCAGTGCCCCTCCCTTCAGAATGTCTGTATGACAACAAATAGATACACAGGGTATCACAGTCCCACTCACACATTGCACACCTGCTCATATGCAGTGCAGTAGGATTCAGTTATACAAACTGCACAGAAGTATGGTAGAGCACTCATTTTGTACCTTCTTTAGACACACAGGATTAGTCAATCCTCCTTTAGATAGATACCTAATGGCCATTGCATGCTAAAAACAACAAAAGTTGGTTTCCACCTAGGCCACGGCTATGGAGGAAAAAGTTGTTTCTGAGCCTGTTGGTCCATCAGCGTATGGTTCTGAGCCTGCCTAAGGGGAGGGTGGTAAACAGGGGGTGTCTGGGCAAGGTGAGAGGGGTATCGTGTGATGTTAGAGGCCCGTATGTGGAGAAGCCTCAAGTGGATGTCTCTCAGGTTTGTGAGAGGTGGAGAGTCGACGATCCACTGAGCCGTTTTAACTGGCTGCTGCAGGTCCTTCCTGTGTGGCGCGGTGCAACTCGAGTAGCAAGACTGTACAACAGTACCTCAGGATATTCTCAATAGTGCAGCAGTAGAAGTTGATCAGCAGTTTTTGGGGGAATCTGTTGCGCAACAGAGTCCTCAGAAAAAGTAGTTCCCATCCAGACTGGTTTTGGTTATTTTAAGCTTTTTTTTAATTCTTCAAATCTTTCCTATGTTAAAACCGAGACAGAAACCCCAGTAAAAAAGTTAAGAGAGCAGATATGAATCTGAGGTCAAATGTTTGTAACACTGCATACCTTAAGAGTATGACCACTAAAGACATTCACATCTTTGTTTTAAAGGGTTCAAATCCTGTTCCAATGGTATTCGTATTCATTTCAGTTATATTAGCTGTGAATGTGACGTTACATAACAGTGATCTGAGTCCAGTGGTGTCATCTCAGTCATTAGATGTCCACTGGCCTGAGTGGTCTAAAGCTCAGTATCTGTGATGAAGAACTTACAGTGAATCAGGAAAGACACTAAAAGCTTTGGAAATAAAACAGAAGGGACAAAACAGAAGAATAGTTGTTTTAGCCTGATGTGGTGTGGACAATGGCTGCCACCCATTGGACAATTGGTTAATGTGCTCAGCTGTGCATCCTTGGCCATGAAATTATTTAATTTAAGCCCAGTATAATGTCAAGGCACATTTAAAGTTTACTTCTCTTGAGAAGTGATCTACTACTGACCATTTATATACCAAATAAGCAAATGTTGAGATTATATTACTCTAATCAGAAACCATATAATGATAAAACAGAAAGAGACATACAGTTTTTGTTCAATAACCAGCTTCTTATTATTGTACTCTAACTGCAGTCTTGCGCTTACACCATTACTGCTGGCTGCCTGGTAACCTCACAGTGATGACAAGACTCCGGAAAGTCACTGCACCAAGCCAAGAAATAGTCCAGCACATAAACCATGGTAAAACCACAACTAGATATAGATACCAAATAGGGCTGGGCGATAGGGAGAAAATCAGATATCACGATATGCTTGACCAAATACCTCGATATCGATATTGCGGCGATATTCTAGGGTTGACAATTGGTGCTTTAACAAAATATCTTCACACTTAGATTTTAGATAAATAATCATCAGTAATGTGGACATAATGTCTAAGTGGGGAAAAGGCAAATAATAGAAGAGCTTGAACAGTCTGGTAAGTTCAGAAAAGTACATCACTTTACTGTAATGCAGCCTTTAAAACCAGTAAAAGACAACACTTATGTCAGATCACGATATTACGATATCCAAAATCTAAGACGATATCTAGTCTCATATCATGATATCGATATAATATCGATATATTACCCCGCCCTAATACCAAAACACAGATACATGTTAATTTGTGAATTTTAGATATGCTGGTAGACAGATGTTTTTACTTTTGGACAGATATAGGCTAGCTATTTCCTTCTGATTCCAGTGTTCATGCTAAGCTAGGCAAAAAGTCTCTGGCTGTAGCTACATTGTTAGCGGACAGATATGAGAGTGGTATGAAAGTTCTCACCTTACATTTGGCAAGAAATAAGAATATTTCCGAAAATGTCACTATTTTTGTAACCTTTAAATGTCCACATGCATCACATATGGTTCTAACTGTGTTACAGAGTTCCAGATCCAGAATCAAGATCTTATTATAACCACCTATAAATAGTGCTGTTGGTTCTAGGTCACCCTCACATGCACATTTTCTGCTTTTTAAAATGGCCTGTCTTATGATGATCATCAAGACAAGTTGAATGTAGGACAAAGCAAAGTGTCTATGGCTGTGTACATATGCATTACCACAGAGGTACAGTCCCATAACTCAAAATGATGGTTACATGGGTAAAGTATTGGATAGATGGAGAGACAATGTGATACACGCCAAAACAATCAGCACA
Organism: Sander lucioperca; assembly: GCF_008315115.2. NCBI lineage: Eukaryota > Metazoa > Chordata > Actinopteri > Perciformes > Percidae > Sander > Sander lucioperca. Next base: position 9,936,462 of record NC_050185.1, read on the forward strand.
TATCAAGTTCACACCTGCAGTTTTACAGGGCACTTCACACCATTTCAGTTAACTTAATATTTTATCACTAACGTCCCTTTCCCACACTTATAACATGGGACGATATGTTAAAAAAAAACATGCCTCATAACTTGTCACTTTTGGGCACTATGATAGCCTACATAAGATGGACATGGTTCTTAAAACAAGTGAGCCTCACAAAATAACACTAGCCCGTGTTACCAGTGTTATTTGTTGTCACTGTTGTAATGTCTCAAGTTTCTAAACGCCAGCTATGTACTGCAATGCACCTTTTACATCGTACGTATGTGCCAGAACAAATAACCAAGTATGGCCCCACAATATGGGTTAAGCACTGAATTCCCACACTACTCTCAGCTCTGATGTGCTCGGAAAGAATGGAGACATCTCTACTTTACTGCACAAAAACCTTGTATATTAGTAAGTTAGTAAGTCAGTCAGTCTATTATCATTTCACCATCCTTGAAGTTTGATTCTGAATAAATCTAACAACTGACCCAATGTAGAGCTGTTAAAAGGAATTAATTTTACTGATTGAAACATCTGTCTCAATAGTCTACATAGGGCCTATGTTCATATATCATGTATCATAATAAAGACATACAATAATTTACCTAAAATATGGCTGCTCAATAGGCAAAAATACTATATGAAATTTTCTTAATTTCCAAGGTTCAATGATATCCAGTAGTATTCCGCTTTTAAACTGGAATTATAGTAGTGTGACGTTCTAATTAAATAGCCTAATTATTATGCTGGGGCTTATTATCAAAACTGTCTATTGTATTTTGTTCTAATTATATGATTACAGAATAAAACCTACCAATGTACACACTGAAGGCATTTTTTCTATAAAAACTCAAAAGCACTGTAGAAACATTCCTGATATATCTCATATAACAGTGTACTGCCCAGCCCTAACCTAAACCAAAGTTTATTTCACCCACTGTCTTAAGACACTTAAAAATGCATAAAGGTGTTTGATGTGCCAGCTAATAAAGAGTTTAACTTGATGCTCCTCTACATGTTGCACATGATTATCCGAGTGAAAAGAACTGAATGGGCTGCCAGCCACGTCTTACAAGACCATATGGCCATGGTCTGTGGTGGCGTTTGGGCCGTTGTTTCCTTCAGCGTCCTATTGTTTGGTGTCAAAAGACTGGGGAGGAGGGAGGGGGGATTGTATATACACAGAACACATTCTCTCTTTCAAAACACACACTCCCCCATACATACAAGCACAAAGGCACATTACCAGTGTCATTACAGTTCCAGCCATGACCCAGACCTCTTTAATCCACTACATGTGGGCGCAAAACCACATACTTAGATGGAAATACCAAAATGAGAAAGAAAGGTTGGCATTTACAGTCATTTTAGGTGGTGATTTTAGTAATGTTTACGCAGCTATATATTTAAAAACCCAAATAACGCAGCTCAAGGAGCACCAGAACAACACAGTTGTTGCAATGCAAATATGGAGAAACATTTTCAAAAGTCTGAAATTGTCACAAGATCCTCACCAACAGAAAAGCAGCTCTTACAGTTATAAAATTATGTGATGGCCTTGCGGAAAGAGAATCAGTAGCCTAAATGTGGAATTTGTGTTTGCAAGTTAGAATCTATTCAGTCAGTGGACTGAAAATGATTCAACAGTAGTACTTACATCAAAGATGTGTTTGTGCAGGCCTTCAGTGGTCCTCAGCCAGCTGCGGTTCAACTCACTCAGCTCCAGAATCGGCTGCACCTTCAGCCGGACTGTCTCTCCAGACTGACGGATCATCTCCACGATCTCATCCCTGCTCTTGTTCTCCACATTGATCCCATTGATTTCAACGAGCCGGTCTCCTGGCACCAGGCCCAGAGCCCGGTCCTTGGTCCCAGAACCTGGTTCGGCAAAGTGCACCACACGCCGACACACTCCTCCATCAGGCTGCCTTTCTAGCATGGTGGTCCTCCGCAAAGAGAAGCCAAAGTCCCCAGTGTTGCGCCGCTGTATCTCCAGCTCTCTTGGATCTGGTATTGGAGGAGCAGCAAGCATAGGCAACTGCAGTTCTGCACCAGGGAAAGTCTTCTCCACCATCTCAGGAATGTGAACCATGTTGGTGCCTTTTGGGTTGGAGTGGGACTTCAAAGATGTAGTCCAGTTCTGCCCAGAAAGATTTGACGCCTCCAAAGTATTGTCCTCTTTGCTCTTCTGGGAAAAAGACACGTGCCTCTGGACCACCACAGAATTCAACCTGGCCAATTCCCCAAATTTAGCTGCTCTCTCTTTTACAGAGCTGCGACGGTGATCCAGTTCATTTCCCTTCACGTCTTCACCAGAGGTACATGCACTTATTTGCCCCTTATCCTGCCCCAAGTTGTTGTGAAGCCGCTCAGCCTCCAGGTCTGTCAGGCTGAGCTCCATGCTGGTAGCTACCTTAATTGGAATAGGACTAGAGATCTCCAACTTGCCCCGAGAGTCCCTCTTAGCGCTCCCTCGATTGAGGTGGAAGAAGCCTCTACGTATGCTCATCTCTTCCAGGCTCTTTAACTCTGCCTGGGACATACGCTCTTTCTTTTCTTTCTTCTCTTTCTTAACAACGTCTTTCTCCTTCTCCTTGTCTTTCTTAATTAGGTGAAACATGCTCAAACTTTTACCAGTTTGAATTCTTTACAGCGACAAAAGGACAGTTTCGTACAAATGATGAGAGAGAGAGAGAGAGAGCATCTACAGTAGCTATGGTCCTATAATGCCATCTGTAAGGAAGAGGAGAAAGTGGAGAAAATTAAGAAAATGTTTGCTGAGCGCTTCATAGAACCGTCTAATTTAGTTTTGCCTGACTAAGGTACTGGCATGCCGATGATTGGCCAATATTGTTTAGTCATGCATACCTGTAATGGCGCATACAGTATGATGACAGATGTGCAAAACTAAATTGCAGAATATACACTCACCTAAAGGGTTATTAGGAATACCTGTTAAATTTCTTGTTTAATTATCAATTATCTAATCAACCAATCACATGGCATGGTTGTTGGTGCCAGACGGGGTGGTCTGAGTATTTCACATCAGCTCAGTTACTGGGATTTTCACACACAACCATTACTAGGGTTTACAAAGAATGGTCTGAAAAAGAAAAAAACATCCAGTATGCGGCAGTCCTGGGGGGGCAAAAATGCCTTGTTGATGCTAGAGGTCAGAGGACAATGGGCCGACTGATTCAAGCTGATAGAAGATCAACTTTGACTCAAATAACCACTCCTTACAACCGAGGTATGCAGCGAAGCATTTGTGAAGCCACAACACGCACAACCTTGAGGCGGATGGGCTACACCAGCAGAAGACCCCACCGGGTACCACTCATCTCCACTAAAAATAGGAAAATTAGGCTACAATTTGCACGAGCTCACCAAAATTGGACAGTTGAAAACTGGAAAAATGTTGCCTGGTCTGATGAGTCTCGATTTCTGTTGAGACATTCAGATGGTAGAGTCAGAATTTGGCGTAAACAGAATGAGAACATGGATCCGTCATGCCTTGTTACCACTGGGCAGGCTGGTGGTGGTGGTGTAATGGTGTGGGGGATGTTTTCTTGGCACACTTTCGGACCCTTAGTAGCAATTGGGCATTGTTTAAATGCCACAGCCTACCTGACCATGTCCATCCTTTTATGACCACCATGTACCCATCCTCTGATGGCTACTTCCAGCAGGATAATGCACCATGTCACAAAGCTCGAATCATTTCAAATTGGTTTTCTGAACATGACAATGAGTTCACTGTACTAAAATGGCCCCCACAGTCACCAGATCTCAACCCAATAGAACATCTTTGGGATGTGGTGGAACGGGAGCTTCGTGCCCTGGATGTTCATCCCACAAGTCTCCATCAACTGCAAGATGCTACCCTATCAATATGGGCCAACATTTCTAAAGAATGCTTCCAGCACCTTGTTGAATCAATGCCACGAAGAATTAAGGCAGTTCTGAAAGCGAAAGGGGGTCAAACACGGTATTAGTATGGTGTTCCTAATAATCCTTTAGGTGAGTGTACAGTAAATTCTTCATAGGATGCTTTTTTAAACCCTTTATTTACTTTAAGTTAAATATAGCCTGTTTGTTATATTTATGTTTTAATTTATAGAATATGATATCAGCCTTAAAAAGTACATTATTTATTGTGTTCTTGTGACAATGTAATAAATCCAACCCCATAAAGTAAAGAAGGCATGTCAGTTGACAAGGTTCACAGTCCAAGGTTCACAGTCCTGTCCACAATTTTAACATTTGTATTATTGTTGTTGTTGTTGTTGTTGTTGTTGTTGTTGTTGTAGTTGTTGTTGTTGTTCTTACTGTTGCAACACATAACACATTTCATCAAATAGGCCTACTTAATAAAGTCATAACTCATCTTCTCATCCTGCAGTGTTTGCATCATTTTAATCAGACATTTTATTTTCAATCCAAAGTATCATCAACATAACTTAAATCACAAGAAAAGTATATTGTGACGTCACTTAGTGATGCATTACAGTCTCAACAAAGGAAATGACCTACAAATATTAATGTACTCTTTTGGAGTATAGATTTGAGATGTATTCTCTTAGTCCTATACACTGACACATGTCAATGCCACGATGTATTTCAAGTTGCCCTACATACAGACACTGTTTGGAAGAGCTTTGTCCTCATCTGTCTTGCTGTCAAATGTTCAGCATCACCACTGAAGTGATGCAGAGCATCTGAACATTTGTGCACGAGGCTCTCAATCCAAAGCTGAATACCTTGTGCACATACAGTAGCTTGTGTGAACCCATAAACAGTAAATTCGCACTTAATCCACACTTAATCACATCTCCTGAGGTCACAGAGATTATGAAATAGCAATAAAATCAAGTTCAGCACTTAAATACAATATTTTCCTGATGACTTTTCATAGGAAATAATAAAACATTCTTGATTGTTACCTTTACTGAACTTACTGTACACACGCTATAGCTAGGTTGTCGTTGCGAATAGTCCAGGGCTTGGCCGTAATGCTCTCCCTTTAAGCTGCTTTGCCCTCATTTTCTAGCACCGGTGTCCTTAGGGAACACTTTCAGTAGAGAGTGTAACAATGTAATTTATATAAAATAACACAGAGTAGGCCTACACGCTATTAGCAGACACGACAGTGACCTACCTGTAATTGCCTGCGTTGTTGTCTTGCTTGAAGTTTTCAGAATTTTCCTCCTTGGAATTGACAGTAGGTGCGAGACATGTACTTCTGATGCATTCAAATGCTAGCCGTAAGCTCTGTTTAAAAAATAAAAAAGAAGTGTGGTCGACTATAAACGACCTGGGGATACAACCAATCTCATGTTTGTGTTTTAATTTTTTTTTTTTTTAAAAGGACAGTTAGTAGTCATGTATAATAGATATATATTTACAGACGAAAAATGAAAATGGAACGTGAATTAGGCTATGTGCATAGAAGAACACCAAAAAAATGACTAATCATTCAAGGAATGCTTTCACCACCTTTTACTTATACTGATTTCATGCAATCCATCTTTACTATATGTTACATGTGGACACATTGTGCCAAATCTAGCCTTCTACAATCGTATTTGGGTCGTAAATGTTTAAACTGCACTAAAAGTCTAATAATTACAACAGTACTTGAAGGCAGCACCAGTGTAAACCGGACAGCAGTGACCCCTCCTGGTCTTTTTACTTATTGGAACACTGAATGTGCAGGTACAGTACAGGCACAGGTAAATGCTCCCAGGCTGCCCTAGAACTCAACGCACATCCACGTCTTAATTCAGAGGTTTGACAGGATATTGTAAAGGATGCTGATTTTAAATTTGATAAAATATCAAATGTTCTTTTAAATCTCATGTTTATACATGTAAGGCCTTTGCACATTTGATTACATTTCAGCCTAAGCTCTTGAAGACCTGTACATTATGGGATAGAATTGCCATGCAGGACAGCAAGAACAATTTCAGATGTATTTGGTCAAGTCAAAGAAAATCATGCCTTTTGTCCTACTCTACGGTACAGGCAACCTACTGTAAAATTAACTTGAAACGTGGCTTCTAGCAGAAGGACAAAACAATGAGAACCTGACCAACATATACATAAGACCAGATCAAAGCCTTTGGGCATTGCTGCTTAATAGGCCAACTACGTATGACGTTTCTGATGTTTAAACTCACCATCTGTCTATTTACAAAAGATTCATTTTGTGGCGCTTGTTTCTTTAACAAGGGTGGTGTAAGTGTAGGAGTAAGTGGAGGTATGAATAAATCACTGCAATACATTGAATATATATATACAGTATATATACAGAAAAATTGTCATAAAATGCTGCACTGCATTAACATCAGTGCTTCCCTCTACAGTAATAAACCTAGAATGGTAAAAAATTTGCAACATCTCCAAATCATTCCACAATTCCAGACTATTAATGTTAAGTACTGAGATTTTCTGTGGCTAGAAATAAATACACTGAATCTGTCACAGTTTCTCCCTCTAAACAATTTAATAATCAATAACTTTATAACTTTCTTAAACTAATCCATCCTGAAAAGATCAATTTCAATCAGTTTAGAGATATACAAACACAAAAGAAAAATATGGTTTGAAATAATTTACAGCCAAGACTTTTTCCCTCTTCCTATTTTGGCTATATTGAGCAGTCTATTCTTGCTGCGTTCCTTTTCATCTGGATTTCTCTTCGAAGTGCACTCCAGTGTAGAGTCTGTCTCAAAGGAGATGGCCGGGCCTTGGTTTGGGACACCACTGCTCTTGTCCCGGGACACGGAAGAGGTGGTCTGCAAGACGACCCTGCCACGTAGAGAGTGTTTGAGCTCAAGCAAGAGCGGGTTGTTGTCGGAGTACAAATCCACCTGTTGCCCAGGTTTTCTATCTGACACGCAGCATGTACAGCATGCGGAGAACAACACTCTGAAAATATAAATCCAGCCTAGATAATGTAGCTCCACAATGTTCAAGATGAAGCAACCTAGACTGACACTAAACATGAAGTTGAGGAAGATGGTCTTCTCTGTTGCTCGAGACACAAAGCAGTCCGTCCTGTTTGGGCAGGGGTAGGTCTCACAGTGGAACAGGTGTGGAACTTCAAATCCAAATAGGTAATACTGTCCAATGAGGAAGATTATCTCCATGATGGAGCGCAGCAAAACATGTATGATGTAGATAAGTAGTACTTGGCTGGAGAGCTGGGTTGGGTCCTTTCCTACCTCCTTAATATCCTCCTCCAGCTGGCTCTTCTCCTCACACTTACCTGCCTGTGAGCTCCACCCCTCATTGTCATAGCTTGTGTTATAAGGACTGCCGGCTTCCAGTGTTGTCTCTTTATCTCCTCCTATGTGTTTGTCTCTTTCAAGTAAAGGAGAGGACCTGGGTAACACTTCAAACTTCTTATCCTCTACCTTTTCATTCTTGGTGATTTTTTGCAAGACGTACACAATGTAGAAGATAGAAGGTGTGGACACTAGAACAATCTGAAAGACCCAAAAGCGCAAGTGTGAGACAGGAGCAAAAGTGTCATAGCAGACATTATTGCATCCAGGCTGTAGGGTGTTGCAGGTAAACTTGGACTGCTCATCGCTGTAGACAGCATCCCCCACCAGGGCCACGAGCAAGATGCGGAAGATGAGCAGCATTGTCAGCCATATCTTGCCAATGACCGTGGAATGGTTTTGAACTTCCGTTAGGAAGCGGCCAAGAATGGACCAGTCTCCCATTTCTGTGGAAACACAATAGTTCAAATACTTTTTACAGCAGTCAGGCAGATTGTATCAATGACTAAATCATAATAAAACTGTAAAGTGGTTGTTAGTACACCCTGCACTTTTATGGAGAAAAAAATGCCCTAAATATAATATGACTCAATAGTTTTAATAAGGAAGCAGGGGCATGAAATACCTAACTTTCAAATATTATCTAGATTTAAATATTGACCTAGAAATCCACTATAAATATACAGTACACATCATAAAATAGCTTTCTCTGTTTGTCATTGTCTCATGTTAGTATGTCAAAATATGGCATGACCTTCAGAGTAATTTCTTTAAAAGGATAAATTGCTTGAGTTAGAATCAAGAATAACTTTACCATGTGTATTTTAAATGCTATTACGTAAGAGCAGATTTTGCATTAGCTGTAAATTAACAGCAGTTTCTTATATTCACAAGAGCTTAGTTACATTCAATGAGACACCATTTCCTGTGACGGGAATGTGTGTTTCTACAAATCCCAGGTTTACGAATTAATTCTCTAATTTATACAATCTCCTCCTAAAATAGTAAAAAAAAAAAAAAACAAGCTAAAACAAAATCAACTTATATGGATTACTATCTCCTGTCCTGGGGGAGCTTACCTTTGGAGAATCTGAGTTTTCCTTATCCAAAGCTGGAAAAATATAAGAGGAAGCAATCTGCATAGCTGTATTTCCAAGTGGAGCCAGTTGCTGGACGTTATCGTGTCTTTTGAGCTGGAAGAGGGGAGAATGGGCTGACCACACATATTCCCTAACTCTAACTGAAACATTTGTTGCACTGTATGTGAATAAAGGCTTCCAGTGTACAGTGGGACAAAGATTGAAATGTACAATGGGGGCACCTTTACTGAACAGCCATTCACGGACGAGCAGAGAGTTCAAAGAACGTACTGGAAAGAGTGTGCACAATACTGACACAAGCGGTCTGTGTCCACTTTCATTTTAGAGCTGTAGTACTAGTCTCGTTTCCCAGAAGATTCAACTTTGGTCTTGGTGGAAGTGGGAAGAATCACCGTATATCAATTTTCACGTCACTTATGATAAATGTTGAAATATCAGCAACTTTTCACTTTTTTTTCAACTTTTGGTTGTTGTGGAGCAAATAATATAGGCCTATACCTCAAATCCTATTCATAAATATAGGCACTTAAATCATCCTTTTGTTCACTTTCTCTTAAATAAAAGGTGTGAAATAAAAAAAGCAAAATAGCAGGTAATTCCTCTTTGAAAAAACTAATAAAGTTATTAACAAGCGGTGGTTCTACAAGTTAGGGCTTTCTTACACGTATGGGCTGGATATGCAAATCTTAATCAGCTCAGTGCGTTACAAACTGCGGGTTGTGTTCAGATTTTATTTTCATTCATAGTTAGTAGCTGCATTCAGTTTAGAAGAAGACTTGAACTCTTATTGAGTTAGTCCTTTGAGTACAGCTGAAATGATAAGATGATTATACACTTAGTTGATTGACAGAACAGTTTTGATCATTTAAGTTTCTAAAATGTGAGCATTCTTTTAATAGTTTAAGTACATTTTCCTGATGATACTTACATACTTTTACTTAAGTAAAATTTTCAATGCAGGACTTTTACTTATAACAGAGTATGTTTACAGTGTGGTATTAGTACTTTTACTTAAGTAAAGGATCTGAATACTTCTTCCACCACTGCTGGTGCTGCCACGCAATCTGAGTCCTGGTGCTTTGCTGACACTCAGGTTATTTACCATAAACAGCCCTCTTTTCAGCCCTCTTTTCAGCCTTGACACTATTGTTGTATCCACATATGCTAATTATTAGCTGAGTGGGAGGGTTTATTTTTTTTTATGTATAAAGATATTTTACAGCAAATTTGGTCTTAGTTGTCTGAGGCTCTAGGACAGCCCTAGGTGCCTATGAAGGTCATCTAGCATTAGCTACTGTTCTTGTAACTTATACCCCAGATGCTCTGTACTATTTTTCTTGGCTGTCTACAAGAGTGGATGTGTCAATTGACCAGACAGACATCCTGTATTCCTAATATTGTCTGCCTGCATAGTAACTCCAGAGATATCAGTTATTTATTGTTATTTCACAGTAATATATCACGTGTTCCCTTTCATAAAATGACTAAATTAAAGTCTAATTTATAAAACACCTATGTTTTACCTACAGTGCAGCTATGATTCATTTCCAGTGTGGGCATGTCAGTTTACACTCTTTCTGAGGGTTGAGTAATCATCAGTTTGATGATAAATGATGTAACACAGTGAAGGACTGTGAAGAATGCTTGTTGTATATGGTTTGTATACACACAGAAAGCGTCGATTCGCATTTCAGCGCTTGAAGCTGTGTAAAATGTTGTTTTTCTACACACTCAACTTTCACTTTTAACAAATCTGCAGCCTTAACAGGACCAAAATGTTGTGTGTAAAATAATCTTAAATCTAGAAACAATGTATTCATCCATGTGATTTATCACAATTTCACAAATAACTAGGCTATACAGAAAATAATCCTAGTAAACACGAGGAGCAAATATATTTTATTGTTGCTTATTCAATACAAGTGGTGTATTTACAGCTAATGAGTATAGTGAATGTGTTATTTTGGTCCACTGGAGGGAATTCGTTCAATTTATGGGTTCTGTCGTTTTCATTCATCTCCATACCATGAATGAAAATATACTGCCCCGCACGCGGATTATTTCCAGCTCCGTTTAAACGGAAACACTTTTCATTATGCGAAAGAAGTAGGGCTAAGTGTTTGTAATGCAGAACAAATCGCTTTCTAAATAATTTTCTTATAAAAACGAATTTAGCCTAGTGTTACTGAAACACATTCATATCCCAGCCACATGTGACAGACTAACAAATGCCCCTCGAAAAATCTTAGCGAAAAACCATCCAGAGGGGTGTTTAGAAATCCAACTACATCAAATTAGTTCTGTGATAGGAGGAGCGATTCAGATAATGTCTTGCAATTATATTTCAGAATGCATTTTAAGTTGGCAGTATTTATTTATTCATCTCTGTTTTATGAGCTGCATAAACTATTACACTAATTATTTGTTAACAAACTAAATGTAATACCCCCCCCCCTAAATCGTCAGTAAAGTGGTTCAACCCTCGAGGTTACCGGAAGTTGTTTCAGCTGCCATGTTTGGTTGCTTTGTTGTAGGCTTCTACAAGGTTTCCTACAGAATTAGTAAGTGTGGAAATGGAGCCGAGCTGGAGTACGTTTCTTTTTCAAGTAAGTTGACTCTTTAGGAGGGAAACTGGGATAGCTTGAAAAACAACCTTAACAAGTGTAAGCACTGGATATCTTAGCGGTAATACCAGTTTTTAAACGAGTAATGCCAAGATCAAGTAACCAAGCAAAACAATGGTATATGAATCCAGGCGTCCAGCTGTGAGGTTTGGGAATGACGCTAGAACAAAAAATCTATTTTCTTCAACGTGTGTTTGAAAAAGGTGGCTTGTGCTTTCTATTGTACGGATACTTAGATTATTTATGTTGAAAAACTCGACAGCGCTTGATGTTTTTTAAGTTTGTTTGCCAAGTCGAAGCCAGCAAAACATGCGGGATAATTTGAAGTAGGCTGGAGACGCCACTGCACCGTTACAATCGAGACAGACCTGTTTTTTTCCGTGTGACTGAGGGCTTTGATCGGACGCCGTAGGATAATGAGATGTAATGCCGGGCGAAGATTTTCTTATTGTAACGCGGTTAATACCACATATCATTTTGTTTAGCTAACGTTGAATAAGTGTTTACTTAGGTTATCGGCTGCTGAGATTTACCAACGACGATTCGCAAGTCCGCGGTGAACTTTCCGCTTGCCTCAGTCGGTTGGTTCGACAATAACTAGCCAAGTTAGCTAACGACGTTAAGGCTGCCTTAATCAAACTCGCTAGCTAATTTAGCTTAATTTGGGCGAGGCTGTCGTAATGAGCCCACAAAACTAATGTTACATTGCTTGGTAAGCAACGCTGTGCCCCTCTCTGTTTATTAACTAGCTATTTATTCTGCAAGACCGTGGTGGAAAGGAATTCAAACTATGCACACAACATCAGCTAACACTAGCAACGAAGAAGCAGATTTGAAATTAGCAACATTACGCAATTTATAAATCCCTTTTAGCTAGAAAGTGAGTGAGCTCTGCCACGGTTTAGTGGTTTTCACTGTGTACTAAGATGGAAGGCTATTGTTCAAAAAATGAATGAAATGGTTTATTCCCATGGCCTTACTTAGCCTAAAAGAATTGAGCCTGGAGCTTGAAGAAAGCAAAACGATACAACCTTAGTTTAAGGGAGAGGATATTTCAAATGATTAAATGTTTTGCCGCATTTATTTGTATGCTGTCATTTTGTTAACACATTTATAAAGCCACATCCTAAGAATATCGCAATTCTGTCGTCTCATGTGTTTTTACAAGTCTTAAGAGGGATTATTTGGTATATTATATATAAAGTTATGCCCCAGTGTGTTTGAGTGGGTGTGACAAACTCCATAATGGGAAGAACCTCCTCAATCAACCTTGCAGCAGTTCAGTATCATTCACAAAAATAATTTAATCTCCTTTTCTTTTATTTATTTTTTTACCTTAGAAAACTATTAAATCTACATCCTACAGTTGCTGACTGCTTAGTTTATTATTTTACTGCAGCTTAATGTGAGTGACTGTATGTAATTGAGAGCAGGGTCAGGTACAGATCATGAGTTCTTGTTGGTAATGTTAGTACTGTTATGTTTAAGTCCTTTGCCAATGCTGGACAATACTATTTATTTTATATTATGTGTTTGACCTTCAGATAAACATGTTTACTTTGTATCACTTGCCATCTACTCTGGTACAATAATTTCCTTCGGGACTAATACAGTTACAGTAATTAACTGATCAAGTAAATATGTTAATAGAAATGTGTCAAACTGCTGCTGAGAGGGAGCACTGATTGAAAATGGCAGAGAGGATGCATAAATGAAAGTCAAATAACTTAAGGGCTCATGTAGTCACTGGAGAAGCAGTCAAGGTGGTAGAAGTGCTACAGGGAAGCTTGAACTATCATCGATATGTTAGAGAATTTTTTTTTTTTCTCATTTAAGTTGCTTCTAAAAGGTGTAGCTAAGGTCTTGCTACACAAGCAAAGTTAACATTGCTTATCCAGTGTTAACACTCACCCTGCTTGGTATGTGGCATTAGTAACATTCTGCTCTACTGTGAGAGACCCTCATCTTTGAGCACTATTTCTTCCTGATGTAAAAGGCAGATGGACGGTGTGGCTTGTTGTGGAGTATCTGGCGTCTAGCCAGAAGCCCTGCATGTATTATGTACCGCACACTGTTACGCTGTCAATCTCATGTAAATCTGTGTGCAGTTATCATTCTGGGGCTTGTCGTAAGGCTAGAAATATTTCATTCAACTACCATCAATTGACACATGCTTTGCAGAATTTTTAGTTTTAAAGTTCTCCACTGTTACCTTTTTTATAGAAACGTATTTTAGTAATGTGTAGAAAATGATTAACATATTCTTGGTTAAATACTTTGTCAGGCGTTTAAAATTATCCATATTGTTGTGTAAATGAGCTGCTGGACTACTACCATAAGTACAGCTGCCTCTCCTATTTTCGCATAATGCGCAATATATTGCCAGTTTTATGTCAGGCTACAGTTAAGTGAATCATGTTGTTCAGACCAGTTTGGCTCTGTCTGGATGCACAATGATACATCAGTAATGCTGCAAAGTAAATGGTAAAAAGTGCCCCAAAGTGAGAAAGTCCTAATGCAATTCTCAATGTGCATGGAGCTCCATTCTGGCTTTCTCTGAAGACTGTGATAGCCACTTAGAACAAGAAGAGAAGAAGACTAACTATTATAATAACAAACAATTATTATAAAGTGCTATGCATCCATTCATTCAAGATGCGTTTGGCTGACAAATGTTTGAAATAAATTGACGTTTAATAGGTGAACAAACTATAGTGAAAATGATTGACTCCTCTTAACCTAGCCTAATAATATTGCCTTTACAGGCCACTGCAACACATATTAAATGGTTTCAAGAAAGCTGTTGGTGATGCTGTGACCTTGCATTTGGAAGCCATTTTGTTGATTTCTTGGTGTAGATCTGTTTCTTAATACAGTAAACAGGCTAATGTATTTGTATGTAAAATTACATTTTAGATCATCTAATATTAGTGCAGCGACAGTTTTTGATATCAGAAAAGTGTTACTAATTACATTTGAAATTGCATTAATAATTTTTCCATTAGAGGCAGAAATGCATTAAGTTAAGCTAGGGCTGCAAGTAACTATTATTCTGTTGATTTAATTGAATGAACAATGTCGACCAGTGTTTGCCAAAACCCAAGACGACAACCTCAAAAGTCTTGTTTTATCCACAACTCAAAGATGAGGAGTAAAGAAACTAGAAAATATTCTCATTTAAGAACGTGTAATTAGAGAATTTTGATCATTTTTAGGCCTTTATTGACAGGACAGCTGAAGAAATGAAAGAGGAGAGAGGGGGAATGACGTGCCGCAAAGGGCCGCAGGTCAGAGTCGAACCCAGGCCCGCTGCGTCGAGGAGTAAACCTCTATACATGGGCGCCTGCTCTACCAACTGAGCTATCTGGGCGCACGACTTTTTTCATTCTTGAAAACATGACCAATTAATCAATTATCATCAATAGTTGGCGATTAATAGTTGACAACTAATGGATTAATCTTTGCCTTTCTAAGTCAAGCTGACAGATCAACCAACAAGTGGCTATGGCTAATGTGATAGCAAACAATTGCCCACTCAAAAATCTAGCAGACATGAAGCAACATTATCAGTCATTTGTAGTCATGTCTGTGGCCACCTGACGAATGCAAGTCCAATTCTTTAGCTACGGTTTGTTACAGTAACCCTTAAAAAATATCTGGGTTGTTATCTTTGTAGATGTTTAACATTGTCCACCAACTAGCCTACTGACTAACTCTTTCTGTTTGCCATTTGGTGCTAAGTATGTAGCTTACAGTGAAGTGTTGTTTTTTTAGAGCTTGTTTTGCTTGAAACATGTCCATTACGACAAAGTACCTGTATTTACTGTTTAAATAAAATATACTAATGAAGGGAGCTTTAGCGTCTTAAATTTTAAGTTAAAGTCCTAGTGCCAGTGTAAAGGCTTTATGTAGCCTCAACATTTTGCTGGTCAGTAGTCCCCATCCCCCCATTTTGTAGACTTGATAACATTAAATAAAAATAGACTCTGCAACGTTTGAGGCTTGAGGCTTAATAGTGCCATTGAGAAATATTTCATGAGTCTCATATATTGTACTGCTTATTTATGTTCTACTTGTGTGTTTTTAACATCTTTTTCGAGGCATTAGGGCTGTCCTTAATTAAAGAAATTCTTAGTCAACTTACACTCGAAGGATGTTCTTGACTAAGATATTAGTTGGTTTAATCGACAGATCTGTAAAACCTGAGTTTCTCCACAAAGAATAATGCAAAAGCACCACTTAAAATCTAGTGTTTACCCAAGATGTGCTCATACGTTTATTGGAAATAAGTCATTGAGCATGGAAAAAAAGCATAAACAATGACTAAATCTTAGTCGATTAAGACCAAAACGACCGATTAGTCTAGAGGGGGCAGCCCTACACGGCATACATTTTGACATGGCTCAGAAAAGTATCAAACAATACTGATACTAAGTTATCAGTTACACCTGTGCTTTTACTGCTATGATGAGCCAAAATGTCTGCTTTGAAAAAATAGTTCTGTTACCTTTCAGAATTGTATTAATAATGCCTTTGGCCAAACAAAAGCTGATAACAATGGAATGTAGTGAATATTACGGCGTAGCACAGATCAACATGAACTCGTAACAGGGTGAACGGCACTTCTGCATTCGCTTTGCGGCCCTCTGTCGGCTGTAACCACACTATGCAAGTTTGCCAGATCGGGTAGCGGATCTGTAGTTCGAATGACTGCGATAATGGACAATTCCGCCTCCAACCTGTAGGGGGACTGAAGAGGAAAAGTGATTTGGTGTTGCTTTAAGGTCCAAACAGGGTTTTACATCATTTGTTACAAAGACCACTCACCAGGTGTTCTTAACACTGTGTTTTTGTAACTGCAGTGTTTGCAAAATGTGAACTTTAGTAGCAATTTCATCATAGCTGTGATGCCAAAAAAAACTGATCAGTCTGTGTAATCAGGGTGTGAGCAGATGTGTACTGGATATCAGCAAGTGAGTTACTATCCTAAACGTTGGTTCACTCTTTGTCATTTACCTTTCATCCGTGTATTTTTCGATACAGTACCTCCATATAATATCCCAGTTTTGACCGCATTTAAAAAATGTTTGCAATTTTCTTGAATCAAGAGAGCTCTTTGTGCTCCCAGGTAATGTGTTTCATATACACCACATAACATCTCACAGCTGTTTCCTTGTTCGTGAAGGGACTGTTTTCTATATCAGATGTTGTATTAAATGCCACCGCCTTTGGAGGTTGTGGCTCATTGATTTCAGTGTTTTTTGGAGAAGGAAGGCTTGGTGAGTTGCTTAGAAATGGCCTATCGTCCTCTTACGTGATGCAATCCAAGCCCAGGTGAAAGAATTAGCCTTTTATATAGAAACCACCTCGGAAACATGAACTGCCTAGCCTACCTCTACCTGCAACCTACATCAACAAGCAAGGCACTGAATCCCTGCAGTATTTATATAGCTTTAAAGGCTATGAAAAAAAACAAGAATGATTACAAACATTGCAAAAGTGATGTTTTGTAAGAACTTGTGTCAACTCAGCAAACTGGGTAGCAGCCACAGATTTCAGAACTTGTAAACAAGTGAAGAACAACGTAGAACAAACTCATAAAGTTGAAGAGAAGGCTTTACACGTACCAGGAAAAAAATTTTTTTATTTTGTTTCCTGCAATATGCACTCCTCTTCTTCCTTCCATTTTTATGTAATCAATTATACTTTTTGTTTTGTGAAAAATGGGGCTTCGCCAAGCAGCTGTAGAGTGTGACACAAAAGAAAGACATAATCTGACTCAGACCGTGAGCTCAATTCAAGTCTACAGTGGCCCGTGGAGCCATCAGGACACTCCCTCCATTTTGATGTTATTTATGAGGGAGCAGCCCCAGTTGTCAGAGCGCGTTTGTGTCAAAATGGTCAGAGCTGCATGAAGGCACAGCAGCTTACAGGCCCTGCACCTCTGTATAGAGGCAGGCTGTCTGCAGTGGCTATGTCTGCTGTTCACAAGCTTCACAAAGAGGGTTCCCGGCTGGTATCCCCCCTTCCCACCCAAACATAAAGCCCCCCACCCCACCCCTGGTGTGCCAGTGGACGGGTAAGCATTGGCATGATTATGACTAATCCTGGAAGGTGGCAAGTGCGAGCAGGTGCTTAGACAAATGGATGGGTGGGCTTGGTGGCATTTTCCACGAATTCCCAGGTCCTATTGCGTATGAGGGAATGACGGAGAGTTTAGTTGAGTAGTGTGTGGATAAACAATGTCCCTGTCTCATGAATAGATGAGCCAAATCAATGAAGATGAGCATACAAAGATCCCCTGCTGAGGCATCGCTGCTCAGATTTGTGTCTCTCACAATAGGCTGGATGACATAAGGAGGACACTGTGTGGTTCATTTTTCTTTTCTGTCCCCTGCCTCCTCTTTTGCAAGTCCTTTCTTGGCTGGCCTCTGCAATGGGTGATTGAACCTCAAAGGGAAAGGTCAAGCATTCCACCTTGTCCTTTCTTGCTGGTGTTCCAAAACACAGTTGTCTTGACTGTGTCCATCTCGCAAAACAGCAGCGTTAACTGTGATGTAGTATTTATGTTTGATATGGAAACAATATGTCTTCACAAGTTACAAGTTTAGCAAGAGCCATAAAGGCATATGCATTACCATTAACATCTGTCCCTGCTGATAGTGTGTTTGCAACTCTGTGCCTGCTCTGTTAATTATGATGACTGTTGGTGGGACGGTCCCTAGGTCAACAGGAATCTCAGGCGTTTCTCACAGGGGGTATCTAACTCAGTAACAACTTATCTGAGCTGTTCAATTGCCAAAATGTAGATTTAGACTTACTTCTAATCTTGTTTAGAGCGTAACTAACCACAGCTGACAAACCCCTAGAAAATCGTTAGGCCACTGTGATCCATGTTCCTTTGTCTAGTTTAGTGACCTGTCTTTTTGCGTAGTGTGTGCGTGGGTGCACTTCACTCCTTTACTTCACCTTGCCCTCTAACTGAGCTCCTTAGCTGAGCTAGTGCACTGGACTCTGCTTTGCCTCTAATTTGGTATGCCTGCTTTGCAGTCACATGATGAATCAGCAGCACCATCATGATGGGATCATTTTTCATCCAGTATATTTGGATTCTTTTGCACTAGTGGCATGCTGCGTCAACCTCATTAATGACCAATCCGGTGTCCATTTTGTCAAAGCTGACTCCAGTTTTGAAGCTACAATCCCCAATATTGATGTGTATTTTACATTGAGTGAATAATATCAATTTTATGTTACCATAAATGTTCACCCATCAGTGTTATTAGCCTTAAAGGTTGTATTAAATTTTGCCTGTGTGTGTGTCTATGTGTGTGTTTGTTTCATCAGCAGGCCAATGAAGCCCTCCACCACCAGCACCATGTGGCCCAGAACAGCCTGCTGCCACTTCTTAATGCAGGAGCTGAACAAATTGACCAGAAGCCTATCCTGCCCATCCACATAGACCAGAAGCCCCCTACCAGCGCTGCTGATCTCCTCAAAGACAATGTGGCCAGCGGAGGAGGTGCACGGCCACCAATGCCTGTGATAAAGAAGGAACACAAAGGTAAAACGCCGTTTGTCTGCGGCTACTGCAACAAGGCCTTCCGTGACAGCTACCACCTGCGACGTCATGAGTCCAGCCACACCGGTATTAAGATGGTGTCACGGCCAAAGAAGGCTGCCCAGACAGCCCCCACCATGGTACCCATGATCTCCACCATGCAACGAGAGAACAACGGCAACCCTTCCTACATCTCCACGGTGGCGGGCATCCTCTCCACAGCAACCACCTCGGTTTCCTCAGGCGCGAGTATCATGACATCATCTGCAATGGGAAATATGCCGCAGCAAAATGTCGCCAAGAAACCCGCCAAACCTGTCAAGAAAAACCATGGGTGTGAGATGTGTGGCAAGGCCTTTCGTGATGTCTACCACCTGAATCGCCACAAGCTGTCCCATTCAGACGAGAAGCCTTTTGAGTGCCCCATCTGCCAGCAACGCTTTAAAAGGAAGGACCGGATGACCTACCATGTTCGCTCTCATGACGGGGGAGTCCACAAGCCCTATGTATGTTCAGTGTGTGGGAAAGGCTTTTCCAGGTAAGGACCACATTTTTGGCCTTTTGGTAGGTTTTTCAAAAATGTTGCCTTTTTTGAGTTAGACATCCTATAATATCGTGACTGATACTCGAGTGAAATAGGTTAGCGTTTCTTTTGCCTAGTTCAGACTTTATCTCTGATTTTCCACTAGCCAAAAGTCTTTGGAGCTCCAGATCAGAGGCACAGGGCTTAAAGTTCTCAGGCACCATTCCGGAATTCAGGCATAGAGCAGTTTTACATTTATAGAATTCCTAATTCAATACATTGTACACATTTCCTCCAGGGCAGCATTTCAGGCTTACAAATGGTTTGTTACTTTAACCCTTGGAGGCAAATTGGCGCTGGCCCAGCGCTTGCAAATCGCCGATCGAGTGCTATGCGTAAACTTTACAAAGACGCGAGCCCGCAGACGCATCCCTGATTAGGGCTGGGTACCGAATTCAGTACTTTTTAGGCACTGACCGAATTGCCTCTAAAGTATTGAGTATCGAAAAATGCCTCGTCATTCAATACCCAATTTCAATACCTAAAGGGTAAATCTCATCAGAGTCAGTGAGCCAATACAACTCCCGAATACAAGATGGAAAGTTGTGTAGTGTGAGCAGTACAGTGATCTGATGAGTTTTAAAGTTGCCTAGTGTGAACTAGGCATTAAATGGCAACAATGGCCACTTGCAATGTTTCTGTAGGTAGTACAAATGACAAGTACACACTTGTATTGGGAATAAGCATGTTCACTTTTTTTCTTTACATTTTGTTCAAATTGTTTAACAGTAATGATAGAACATTATATTTCCCACCATAATGTGTTGATATTGTTCCACAACTTAGTTGTTTAATAGCTCACTAATGCTATTCCTTCCCGAAAATGTACTGTCAACAATATTTGAACTATCAGTACAAAATGTGGAGAAAAGGGTGAACACATTTTTTTATTCATGCTGCCAGACAGACTTGTCATAGGTAGTTAGACTGGCAAACCCTGAGCAATGGATGGCCGTTTAGTGCTGGCAACAGATTTCGTGGAGAGATAACATTACCCGTTTCAAATGTTGTACGTTCCTCATATTGCTCTTGAGGTGGTGGAATAAGTTATATTCCCTCTTTGACCAGTAGCATAATTGTAAAAAAAAAAAACACATGACAGTGAGTTCAGAAACAGGCATTTGAAGTGGAATTTAAGTGTCCTAAACATCCACTATTATGTCAGTGAAGAGTTATTTTTTAATTCTTTTCGAGGCCTGTCTTGCAAAGCAGGATTAGTCAATTGATAGACAACTTTACTGATTAAAATGCAGAGCACCCCTCAGATGTGGAGCATGAACTGAAGCAACTGTTAAGTTGTATTCACTGCAGTTATCCAACTAATTCAGTAAACCTGCTTCTTGAGACGGGCCCATAAACATAACTGGAAGTGGTCTCCAGCGGGTGGCCAGCTGGGTATCATTGTCGCTGCATTAGCCACTGCTTTGTTTTGGATGTGTCCAAAGTGTGAGTGTCTAGGCCTGTGAATCTCTGCCTTTTATACTCTGCCAGTGAAACTTTTCTGTCTACAGCCATTTTTACATGTGAACTCTGGACTGTGTCTGAGAAATTAGGTCCCGACATTTTCCGGAGCTCCCCTTTCACACGTGTGGTACACAACGGGAGGTTGTCCGTGCCAGATGCGTTCTTACTTACTCTAAATACTTTAGACGAGGGGTGGCGCTGGGTGGAGCGTGCAGCAGACAGGAATGGCGCTGATTACACTGTGTCACGGAGCCGTTCATAATTAGGTCATAAACAACAGTCTCTTAACCGTTCCTTGAATTTGTCTGGCGAAGTTCCCAAAATCTCGTCGTCTCTCCAGTTAGACATTTCCGTCTAACACCCTCCTCCTTCACCCTTGGATGTTTGATTTCTTCATCATTTGCTGTATGCTCACATACAGCTCCGCCGGGTAATGTCTAGATGATCATCGTCAACCTTTATTTAGTTCTCGGGAGTACAATTGAGGGCAAGCCCTCATTTTCAATGTAGCCGAGATAACATAAAATAAATATTTTATATTTTATAATTTAGAACACAATTTACAAATGTTGGAGTCCAGATAGAAATTAGCATTTAAATGACTAAAAGCAATTGCGTCCAAAATCATGAGTATTTAAAACCAGTGCTCTAAACTGCCCATATGTTGGAAGATAACTTCATTTAAATGATTGTTGTAGCGTGTTCCAGGTGGTTGGTGCATTATAGAAGAATGCCGATTTCCCTAGTTCTGATTGAACCCTCGGGACCTTAAGTAAAAGCCGGTTGTTAGATCTTTTCAGGTTTGCAGTGCATGTGTGAAAGGGGCTTAAGTCTAAATGAGGATGTGTTTGGTAAGCAATGGGATCAGCAGCAACTGGGGCAATGCACAGTGACAATAGCAAATTCTAAATTGGTGAGAAAATAGGGACATATGCAAAATCGAATTGTTTACACAACTGCTCTAATTTATTTATAATTTCAATCAACAACTAACACGGCTATTGTAAACATGAAGTATGCTTCTGAAATCTAATTTATTCTTATGGTAGTGGAAACAGTAATTTCATCCTCTAATGGTTGCATTCCGGGGTCAAAGAGAAATGTCTTGACTTGTCTGCATGGAATTTAAAAAAAAAAACAAAAAACATGATGATAAAGAAATTCTAACAAACATACCTTTTTTGACTATTAACTTGTCAGTCCAAAAATTAGCAAAGTAAGCGAAGCATGCTTTCTAGACTGAAGTGTAACCTTATGCACTACGTCTTTCATGTTTGCAGTTAGAATTAGAATGGTGTTTGGCAGTGAATGCAAAGAGAGGATTTGTTTTCACAAAGAATGAAATCGCCAGGTGCTATATCTTTATTTTTTTTTATTTTTTTTTTTGCTTTACCAAAAGTTCACTAAATAGCCTACAACAACCCTATTGCTTGTAGCAACCCATGACATGTTTGTGAATGATTCAGCCAGTTCGGTTTGGATTATTTAATTGCTGCACGTTTTCGTATAGAGGGATAATTGTATGGCCATGTACTGTCCAGGTAGCTTCCCAGTAGCTGTGTTTTCATATTTATAAGTGCTAAGCAGTTTTAGATTTGTACTTTTATCTTCCCCCCCCCCCACCCACACACACACACACACACACGCACACGACATTTCATTTCAACCACATGTTTAAACAGTCGCACATGGGAGAGCACCAGTGGTAGAGTATCAAGGGAGGGGGAGGCATCACTTGTCGCTTTGCTGTTCCCGCCAGCATGTCACGGAGTCTCTTTCCCCTGGGAGTTCAGTGAACCACACGGTAATGTTCAGGTCAACACATTTACTATGTAGTGAACACATATTTTTAGTTTAAGAAGGTCTCATGGTGGCTACATATTTAGATTTATCAACACACACACAAAGAACAATTCACTGTCTTTTTAAACGAGCCAAAAAGTCCGGTGGTGCATTTTTATCGGCATCGAGTGAGCGGAGAATATTGATAACATTAGAAGAGTTCTGTGCTGCAACACAACTTCCAACAAAAACATCAGCCGTCTACCCTAGTCGAGCTGTAACATTAGCGCTGTGCAGGGCAGTTTTGGGCATGCCTCCAACACAGTGACATGGGGTAGGGATTCATCAGCATACTGGAAAGTGAGAATGGGGACTGAATAACAGGGCACTGAGTCACTGCCACTCAGCCAGATATACGCAGGCACTGTCTGGAGTCTGCTGTCCCCGTCGGTGGGACAAAAAAAAGGGAAGAGAAAAACCTGGTTCCATTTCATTGCACCACTGAGAAGATTCCACTTAACTCCTCTAATTTGTATATTTAAAAAAAAAAAAAATCCAGCAGCATGAAACCTTCTGGTTTCGGAGCAGCTTCCAATGCTGTAGCCCTTACTCACTCCATTATGCCACTTCTAACATGATTCAGCTCACAGCTTCACTAGAACTAACAAGCTGACAGAGGAGGATCAGTGCCAAGAAGAATTTGTGAATGCTGGAGTTTCACTGTAAAGGTCAAGAGGCAAAGGGCTGTTTTCTTGCAACTGCTGATATGCAGTGGACAGTTAATTATATAGTGGAACAGAGAGGAATGTGTTGTCATCAATGTTTGTTGTTGTTCTTTAACCTTCAGTTTAACACCAATATTTGTGTAAAGACTTATTACCATAAGTATTTTTTTTTAAATATATCTTGCTATCTCATATCACTTGTTATTGTCATTTTAATGTTTAAGTTACATG
This sequence comes from Sander lucioperca, assembly GCF_008315115.2. Classification (NCBI taxonomy): domain Eukaryota; kingdom Metazoa; phylum Chordata; class Actinopteri; order Perciformes; family Percidae; genus Sander; species Sander lucioperca. The sequence goes on from NC_050185.1 coordinate 9,959,851, forward strand.
TTTATCAAACTTGTTTCATAGTAAAAAAAAGTTCAGTGCGAAAGCAAAAAAAAAGTCGTTCAGGCTGATTCGTCACTTTTTTTTTTTTTTTTTTTTACATAGCTGTAAACATACATTTAATACTTTCTCACAGTTGTTGACTGTTGTCAGAAATACAACCACCCCCCCCGCCCTCCACTGCATTAGTGAAGTTGAATAACTTTGTGGCCTAGAAAGTGTCTTCCGAATCCTCAGAGATATTGTGCAATTCAGTATTGGATTTCAGGAAACTACCAACCAAATTCCTGGAGATTCTCAATAACATTGTTTTCAAATTTCTGTAAGTAATGCCAAGGCTGCAAGAAAATAAACCGAAGTAGTGTAGTGTAATAAACTGTCAATTTATTCAGAAAACAAGTGGAAAGTGTACAAACTTACCATCTCTGTGTGGTGCATTTTTGAAACTAGGTCAAACTAATTCACGCACGATTGATCATGGAGTGTTGACCACCATTGGCCGGAATTTTAAGGGTTTTTTTTTTTTTTTTTTGCCCAGCCCCTCATTATCAAAGCAAACGGAGCACGTCCATATGCTTCCGCACTTCTGCACTTACACTGTAAAGAAACGTTGTACAATAGGCATTTCACTTTGTCCTTGTGCACTTCCATGTCAGTTAATGATGCATACTTGCATATGTTTTTGAACAGGTAATGTTGTATCCCTGGTCAAATCACAAGTATAGTTTAGAGCTGCAAAGATTAATCGATTAGTTGTCAACTCTTAAATTAATCACCAACTATTTTGATTATCGATTAGTCAGTTTGAATCATTTTTTTTTTAAGACAAAAGTAAAAATTCTTTGATTCCAGCTTCTTAAATGTGAATATTTTCTAGTTTCTTCTCTCCTCTGTGACAGTAAACTGAATGTCTTTGAGTTGTGGACAAAACAAGACATTTGAGGACGTCATCTTGGGCTTTTGGGAAACGCTGATCCACATTTTCTGACACTTTACAGACCTAACAACTAATCAAAATAATCGAGAAAATAATCAACAGATTAATCGACTATGAAAATAATCGTTAGTTGCAGCCCTAGCATAGTTACTGTAATTGCCCCCAGAAATATAGTCCCTTAACTATTACTGCTTACTACTACCGCTTGTTTTTATTTTTAAATCTAGGCCAGACCACTTGAGCTGCCATGTGAAGCATGTGCATTCCTCGGAAAGACCGTTTAAATGTCAAGTAACGGTAAGAGTCCTCACTGTCAGCTTCCAGATTATTATTACTTATTATAATGATGTTGTTGCTGTACTCCGCTGACCTTTGACCCCGTCTGCTTTGCGGCTGCAGGCCTGTACCTCTGCTTTCGCCACCAAAGACAGACTCCGTTCCCACATGATCAGGCATGAAGGCAAGGTCACCTGTAGCATCTGTGGGAAGATGCTCAGTGCAGCCTACATCACCAGCCATTTGAAGACTCACGGACAGACCAACTTCAACTCCTGTAACAAAGGTATGTCACACGTGTCAGATACACATACATTTTGCTTTAACATCTCTGCCTCATTTTAGTATCTCTTAACTTGGCAAGTAGCCTTTGTGAGTCACATTACTGCTGTAGTAGAAATAAAAAAAAAAAAAAAAAAAGAAAAATGTTATCAAGCTTTGCAAATTCTATCCCATCACCTCCCTCTAATCCTGGTTGTTAGATTACAAGGTATAATGTTGTGGTACTGTTAAAATCGGAGGATACATTAGATTGCAGGGGGAGTAATGAAAGTGTTGCCCATTTAAAGCTTTGCTTTTATCTTTTATATCCTACCAATGAACAACTATTTTGCGTAGCCGCAGAACAAAAGTTGAATGCTCTTTCTCGTGTTTTCCCAGAGGGTAATGGGGTCTGCAATTCTTCCTCAGCTACACCTGTGACCATTTCTGCCCCCATCACCACGGCGATGAACCGGGGCCACTCCAACAACCCTGTCACCATAGCCGCACAAATGAACATTACCACCAACACAGTCAACATCACATCTCCAATCAGCCTCCAGCACCCAGTCACCATCACCGGGCCCGTCAACATTGCTTCCGTCAACATCCCTTCCTCGGTTCCCATGAATATTGCCCACCCAGTCGCTATAACGACCACCATGCCTATGAATATGGCTGGTCCGCTCAACATCGCCATGAGGTCAATGGATAGCATGCCTTTTCTGTCCCAAGTCTTGCCTTCTTCCCAACACTGGTAAAAAGGAGAGACAGAGCATTGGACTGGCCAGAAAGAAAGGGAAAAATGAAGTGAAACAAGAGACTCCCGTCGTCATCATTTGCGCCTCAAGCCCAGCTCTTTCTCCCCCTGAACCATGTTTACTTACCCTGAAGTGAATATTTACATGAGCTGTGCGGGCGGTAGGAGCTCCCGAAGTCACAGCCGCGTCCCAACTAATGTTAAGTGACTGACGTGAGATGCAGAACACTTAAGTAGAAATCGATTAGGATTTCTCTTGAAATCAGGACAACCGTAAGACTTAGTGTAGTCAGTTAGAGTGAAACTGTGATTTGTGTAATGACAAATGAGAGGAGTCCTCAAGCACCCTTGAGGACTCTGTAGGAAAACACACCTGTGCTTTTGTAAAAGGGAGATGAGAAATGGACTGAAGCAATAACAATAAATTGCTGTTTTTGATGTTTTACAAGTTCTCTCCCGAAGCCTCTGGGTGTTACTTTGTATGTTTGTTTTTTTTTTAATTATTATTATAGCCTGCTAATCACAATGTAATGTTATAGGAAATGAGTCTAGTAAAAGGGACAGTCTCTTCCATTTGCATGGAAGAATATTTTTTCACAGTGCTATAGCTTTTCTTTTTCTCCTCAGATAGTAGGTATGCTCTTGAGGTACAGTGACTAACTTGTACAGTTGACATAGTAATGTATTTTCATGTCAGCATTTAAATTTTTGCATTTGTCAAGTGGATATCTCAACGCTGTCCTTGACAATTAAATATGTGTACTTTGTTTTCTGTTGGTATGGGAACGCAAAGATTTGTTTTTATTTGTTATTTGTAGTGTTCATTTTTTTCCATGAAGTCAGAATGGAATGAGTCTTGCACTGAAAGCATATCCTACATACAGGTGAGCAACAGTATTATCAAAGATCAAATTGGAGTCTTAAGTGTTTTGGTTAGCCTACCTGCACTTGTGGGCCATCTAGTGGCTGAGCATGGAATGGCTTGGCCTTGTAGTGAAGCTTTTTCAGGCTGTTACTGTCATCATAATGGTGACTAATTAGTTTTGTCTGACTCTTCTGTACACTGTTTTTTATTTTTTATTTTTTATTTGTTATATTTATCTGTGATTTCCCCAAGATGATGCTAAGGACCCTTCACTCAGGAAACACACATAGAAGCCCGTTACACATGAATCTGGTTCCTTTTTAAATTGAATCTATCTATACCATGTATCTTGATTCTTGATCTCTCCATGTTCCTTTTATGATTTCCTATATCATTCGGCATTGTCACGTTCCAAGACTTGACTTCCATCAGGGACAAGAACTCCAAGAAATTTTGATTTTAAATTTAGCCGTCCATTTAACTATTCCTTTACTGTGCAATGGCATACTATTTTTGACATTTCCTTTGAAGTCAAGTTACGTCTCAGGCTGCATAGTTATGTGGCTGAGATCTGAATGAATTTGATAAAATGCAAGTTTATGTCCATACAAATAATCGGGACAAGATTGATGTTGCATGAACCCGAATACTGTAGCTGTTGAACATATTTTTACTGAATGCCATGTTCTCTCGACAGTGTTGCAGCTCTGAGTTGATTCAGTTTATACTGAAAAATGCAATATGCATGTTTGTCATTTTTCCCAAGTTTTGTTTTAAACAAAATATTAGTGTAGCTTTTTCTTTGTTCTTATGCATTTACGTAGATACACTATGATAGCCTGTTTGCCAAATTTGATAATAATAATAATGTGATAAACTGAACATTTCTGGTGGAATTGAACATCTCTTTATTTTTTAGGAAAAGAAATAATTGGAAATTCCAGGACTCTTGTGAAAGCAGTTGAATGTATATCTTTGTACAAAACTATTTTAGTTCCAAGAATATGGTAGTTAGAATAGATGTGAAAGATAAGATAACCTTTTTTATAAATCTTTTGTATTAGAACATTAACAATGGTAATTTTGTATATATGGCTAGCTTTCTGATTAGCAGAAAGGTCAAACATTCCTACATTTTTTTTAAATGTATGTTTGTCAAATTATTACATAAACATGCGCAATGTTATGTGCCTTTTATTTGGGTTGTCTAAATAAAAGAAAACTATCAAATGTGTTTATATGTATTAAGTAATGTTCGGTATTAAGAAAGCACCACATTTTCAAATATGTAGAAGTTTATTACTATGTATTTCTTTAGCAAATCATTTCCAGTGTTTAAAGTAGATACTTTTTCTTATGTTTACAAGCACTTACCATTGAACACAACCCTTGTCAGTTGTGCACACTCTACCAAACAAACCCATAGCTGGGAACACACTATACAATGTTTAAAGGTCCCATGGCATGAACATTTCACTTCATGAGGTTTTTCAACATGCGTTCCCCCAGCCTGCCTATGGTCCCCCAGTGGCTAGAAATGGCGATAGGTGTAAACCGAGCCCTGGGTATCCTGCTCTGCCTTTGAGAAAATGAAAGCTCAGATGGGCCAATATGGAATCTCCTCCTTATGAGGTCATAAGGAGGAAGGTTACTTCCCCTTTCTCTGCTTTGCCCGCCCAGACAATTTGGCCCTTTGCAAACAAGCAAAGTGGCAGTTGGTCAAGGCCACACCCCCACCCTCCACCTTGCCCCCCCCCCCTCTCTTCTCCTCAATAGCTACAGACACAGAAATGGCACATCCTAAGGAAAGCTCATTGTGGGACTGGCTCTAGTGGCTGTAATTCTGCACCAAGGCTGAATTTTGGGAAAGAGACTTCAGATACAGTATTAGGGGACCACTAAGGCCTATATAAAAGCATCCAAAAAGCAGCATGTCATAGGACCTTTAATGCTCAAGTTTTACATTTGAGTAAACACTTGAGTGTTGTAACACTTTAGATGTTGTATCCTGCATATTTGTATCCATTAATTAGTTTTGCCTGTTAACTTCACGTATTCCTAACCATTATCCAAAACACATTGTTAGTTTTTAGTTTGAGTAACCCTTCACACAGCAACTGCTTTCTATTTATTTCACTGCAATATGAAAATCTTTAGAAAAACCTTAGCAAACCAGTTTTTAAATAATATGGTCCATTCAGGACACCAACAACTGAGAATTATATATATATATAAATATCTGAAAAATAAACAAAAAACTAAACTCTGGCCTGTCCTCCATGTAATGAACCACCCTCCCTTTACGGAGTCGCTTTTCGAGACGAACATTCTGGAAATGACAACCAGGCTGTAAACCATCCGTAAAGCCTCAGAGCAGCTGAGCTCTCATCTCCATCCGTAGCAGCAGCAGTCAGGGTGCTGCCAGCAGGTTCGGCAGCTCCACTACCCCTCGGAGAGCTACGGGGATCACGTCACTTGCCATCCCTGACCTGCTCACCCACTCCCACTTCGGGCTTCGGGCCGGCTCGTGCCGTACGTGACAGTCAGGAAGACGTTTTGGCAGGGGGAAAAACTGATCAGAAAATGTAACGAAAATATAACGGAACTTGTAGAAATGTAGTGGAGTAGAAAGTATCATAATTGCTGCAAAATGAATAGTAAAAGTAAAACGTATGCACTATTGATTCTACTTAAGTAAAGTACAGATACGTGAAAAATGTACTTAAGTAAAGTAACAAAGTATTTGTACTTTGTTACATTCCACCACTGTTTAAATTGGCTCACGGTTACAAGTTTGCACCACCGACGTGACCTGGATGTCCCATAGCTTGCACCAAGCACCGATTGAAACGTATAGAACCGTCATATCCCTACATTACAACGGTAGAGATGGGAAACCATAAAGCAGCCAGGCAGTGTCTTCCAAAGACATGCCCTTGTAGATGTTGGTTGACTGGGCAATGTTCCCGGTGCGACCTAGGGAGCACAACCTATAACCTGTGCAAAGCTCACCACACAATCGAGCTAGCTGCTGAGCCGTCAGAGAAGCACCCTCTGATGATTTCCCCCAAAAAACTGTTCTGCGACTATCATAGCAGCTAAAGTGCACGCCCCTGGATCTGGAGGCAAATGCGATGACATTGGGTTAAAAGTCCAGAATTTTTGTTGCACCCCTTGTCCCCATTGACATACAAGCAGTAGGGGTGGGAGAACATAATGCAGAGATCCCCCGCCCTCTAGTTGTGGAAAGGAGCTAAGCTGTTTAGGTGAACAAACCCCCTAGGCTAGCCTGCTCCAAGAACTCAAGTGATGGGCCCGAGAGACACTCAAAAAACCATCTGCAGATCCTGCTGAGGCAAGGACATGGTTCTTTTACACTGTCCTTGCACCAGCACATTAACACACAAACACAATTTGGCCCATATGCCCTGGAAGTGGAGGAGATTCATGTGTTTCAGTGGAACTATTGCAGGTGGGAGACCTAAGCACCTCGGCTTCTCAGCCGCCAAACCATGAGGCGGTGTTCCAGGACAAGAAGACAGAGAAACCACTGCTTAAATCAGTACCTGGGTCCTTTGCTGGCATTTGCATAGGTGATTGGCTTTCGAATCTGTGACATACCAAATCTCGCTTGCCCTGCATAGGTATGAATCTCAGAATTAAGGGAAGTGCACAGACATTTCCACCTTTAGGAATATAAAAACACCTCTTGCGATAAACTTTGCACGGATACAAGTCAGTATAGGCAACGGCACACATTTTTTTAAATGGAAGGCATCTTTAAAGAGTAAACCTGTGTCTAATTGGGGCCCCTTGTTATATTTCATTTAAATTAGTTGTTAGCAGCTCAACCCAAGACATGTCACCTCTTAACTTCTCTTAACTGTTAAACTTAAATAATAGTTAAAAGCCAAAAGAGGCACAGTTATCCAATATTTTACACACAAAAAGATCAGAGAATCCTTCACACCCTGAAAAAGGCCGTTTGTGCCGTTGTAACATTACTGTACTGGTACTTTTAATTCATGGCAAGGCAAAGTCCAGTTCTTAATAAAACAGTCCGGGATAATAATTTAGGCCACACAACTAACTGCATCCCAGGCCACACATTCAAACCAGACCAGCTGTTGCACTGTGCGCATGCTTGCTGTTAGCTCGAATAAGCCTGCTCATTCTTCACTCCTTCTACACTCATTCACAACTTGTTTTCACCCACAGAACTGCTCCCATCAATTGTCAATTCTAAACTTCCGAGCGCATGAAAATCCCTGGAGGGCAGCTGTTTCTGAGATGGTGGGACCACATCTGACACAAACATTCATACCACATTCAGAGTCACTTAGGTCATGCAACTTGTCTACTGTTTGGTCAAACCATTGAAGCTCTAGTCTTGAGCTGCCTGCATGTTCATTGAGTTGCAACCAAACAGTAACAATAATACTTAACTAACCATAAAAGCCATCAGCCCAACATGTGTTCTGTTTACGTTTGTAATGTCCACTAAAGGTCAATGTTACAAAGATGTTCAATTTCATTTAAATATGTTTTAACAATAGATAGCATTCTCTGTTTCCAATTCAAAGCAACTTGTTTAAAGAATTTAATTGAATCAAAAGTAATTTCCTGGATTCTAAATTCTACTCTGCCCTAATCTGTCTAGAATCTGCAGGGGAAAAATAGAGACATCTCACTGCACTAAAGAAGGTCTTGGAAGCTGAACATTAAACTGAATGTATTTTTGCAGTACATAGTTGTCCAGCAGATGGTGGTGTCTATGAATATTTCACTATTAGGTGCCATTTGAGTAGTTGTATCAAGCCTGTGTTCCCCCTAATCCAACTGGTCCCCAGTGTGGGCCAATTGATTTACATTATCCTGTATCTGTTTTTTAATAGCAAAGTTTGAATTGTATTCTGCCTGCACAGGATATTCTCTTTCACAGGGAATGGTACCAACACATATAAAGACACTCTAGAGAACAGTATCTGGTATCATCTTTATGTCTGGGGTGAAACAATTTACTATTAAGTTAAATGTGCAAAGCCAATTGTGTCTCTTATTAGATATCAACACACAAGTGTGGCAATGTTACGACCTACTATGTGTTATTTTCAGCAGAAGGTACTGATATTCCTAACGGTCACTAAGAATAGCCAAGAGGATGAACAAGTATTCATTTGAAGATCTTCAGCAATGTGTACATTTGTTCAGTTGTATGTATGCAGTAAAAATAGTAAAGGTTAGAAAAGTGCCCTGCCCCTTACTTAAAAAAAAAGAAGAGAAAAACAAAACTCACTTGGCGACTCTGTAGGGTGGAGAGTTCAACTGAAGTTTACAGGAGGCCTGCTCTGTCTTACTTCCTGTTTTCAGATTAATGTAATCATATCAAAAAGGCAATGGATATACTTAGAGATTTTAGATTTGCAAAAGGGCTTAAATAAAATGAAATAAAATACAGACATTCCATATAAGAGCTCCATGGCATTTTGGATTTGAAAAACCTAGATGTAATGGGTTTCTGTATGTGTTCACACAGCACTGAGAAACCCAATAGGAAAGGAATTAATTTACTGAAAATATAAGATGAATAATGAATAGTTACTGAAACTGTCTTATTAAAAAAAACTCATATTAATCAAATGGACAAAGAGTTGTGCAGACAAGTAACACAAGAAATGAAAGTGATTATATTACATGATGATACCAGTATGATGGTGTGCTCTTGAAAGCTATGATCATAATAACAACACACAATTATCTTAACAATGTTCCTAAATGTTGATTTGAGTAAAAAATATTTAGTAAAAAGCACAGAGTTACTTTCAGCATTACAAAGCTAAAAAAAAAAAAAAAAAAAATGTTTTGCAGGCCCAGAGATGGACATCGTTTGTTAGGCTGTTTTCTTCTCTATTAATCAAGATACATGCGTTAATCAGGGTAAAAATTAAACATTTCTTGAAAGGGTTGACATACTTAGAATAATTTTGTGGTATGTGGTATGTTTTGTAAACCTATTCCTTTCCCCATTTGTCTGAGTTAGCAATAGTTCGCTCATTCAGGAAAAGTAAGATGCATCTAAAAAAATATTTGTTTAAAGACACTTTTAATATTTGGCCCCGATTTATCTACACATAACCACAACACTGCAGTCAGCTGAGTGACATTTTTTCACTATATTTGGAAATCAACATAAGTGTAGTCTATACTGAAACATATATATATATATATATGTATATATATATATATAGAGAGAGAGAGAGAGAGAGAGAGAGAGAGAGAGAGAGAGAGAGAGAGAGAGATGTGCACTGCACAATATCTAATAAATGTATACCCTGACAATGTCACATACAGACCAAGGTACACATTTCTAATTGTCATTTTTATTTGATTTATGCAATTACTAGAACTGCATCAAAACGTTTATCCAAATGGATCCAACTGTTTGTGCAGACTGTAGGACAAAGGCTCCAGACCTGCAGGGTTGGCTTGTGGAAATCCTGGCCAGCAAAGACGATGGAAGCAGACAGTCCACAATCTCATTTAATCTGAAGCTGTGAGCTCCATGCTACGTGTGGTGTCTTGGCTGTCCAATAGCACAACAGTTTAAACGGCTTAAGGGACCGTCCGGCTGGGAAAGGATCATGTTATCCTTAGCTTAGTGAGTCGTGTCAGCAAGCTGTCAAGTGCCTATCTTCTTTAATATACTGCAGGTACTTTTGTGACCGCCTGCATGTTACACATTATTTATTACGGAAAACAAAGGTAAGTAATCCTCAAGTATCATGTAAGAGGAAAATGAACTCTTGGATACAACTGCAAAGAAAGCACACAGAAACAAATGGAGAGGCACTGAAATGTTTTAATCAGACATGTTGTGCTCACATTTCACCTTTTTGTGATCTGTCAACTGAATGATTAGGTAGTCACAAAGATAATCACTTGCTCACTGCAAGAGTCCTCATGGTGCAGTTATGCAATAGGCAATAAGTCAGACATATGGTATGAGAGAGGTTCAATTGAATATATCCCTTAAATTGCAACGTTTTAACAGACAGCTCTGTGCTTATAGGTATTTAGCAACATTCTGTTTTGAGCATTAGCTGCCATCATATTACACTAAATTAAACAATACTGGTCCACACCTTTTTTGGTGTTTGTACACTTATTAGTTTGACTGAGTATGCTATCTAAAAGGTGACCATACACAGCCAATATTAAATATTAAAACCTTCCTTTACGCTGGTCCCACTTTTGCCACTAAGTAGCTTCATTTTGAAGGCAAAGAAGAGCTGTAATTAGCAGGGTGTTCTGCTGGCATGTCACCATCAAATCTGTGCTGTTAATACAGCAGGACTGAATGTACAATGTGCTGAACAACAAATAGTTTAGGATTGAAACTTGGCTTTGTGTCTGTTTCATTCCATCGTTGCACTGGTGTCAGATGTATTTACAATTTCATGTTGAATCAGTGTCAGATTCCAATGTTAATTCAGAGGAATTTACATTGCTAGTTTCAGTTGATTTGGAGGTTGACTCACCTTGACTCAGTGGTATACCAAAACGCCCAACAAGGTTTCTACTTCCTTTGTTTGGTTGTTGGTTGATCTCTATATGTTAGCTTGCAAGGCTGCTATATGGACTGGTGCATGTCTGGCCAGTGTAAGATACAGTACAATTTCCCCTGCAATCAGAAGACGAGAAGAGACAGATACACAGATGGAGAGGAGAAACACAGGTCTCCATTAGAAATGACTCACGTTGCTTTGTATAATCAGGGTATATTAAAAGAAGGAACATCACACCCTCTTTGCAGCAATGAGCCATGTATACTGTTGCTTCATGGTTGTGGAAACCTGCACACTCCTCCCACCCCCATACATATGATATGCGCTGTCCTCATATGAGGGCAAACAGTGTACCTCGCTCTTGAAGTTGCAATAAGTTCCATCACTTTTAAGATTTGTAACATATCTTTAAGTTCTTCATTTCTGGCTGCATGCTCTTGCTCCAGCTGCATTGCTTTTGGTGTGGACATAAAGAGTGTGAGCATGAGTAGGAGGATTAAGTGATCACTTTTAATTTGACCACCTCATTTGAAGTAACTCTTGAGACTTCTGAGGAGTGAGATTATAGGCACCAGACAACAAAATAAAAAATATGTCCTATTAAAGGCCCAATAGGTGTAAGGCAAGGCAAGGCAGCTTTATTTGTATAGCACATTTCAGCAACAGGGTAATTTACATAAAACATTAAAGAGCAGTTAAAAACGATTAAAAAATTTAAAACAGATAAAATACGAGAATAAAAGTTACAGTGCAGTATAAGAAATTAACAATTATTTAAAGAAAGGCAACATTAAAAAGAAAGGTCCTCAGCCTGATTTAAAAGAACTGAGAGTTGCGGTTTGTTCCAGATATGTGAAGCATAAAAACTGAATGCTGCTTCCCCCTGTTTAGTTCTGTCTCTGGGGACAACAAGCAGACCTGTCCCAGATGACCTGAGAGGTCTGGGTGGGTCATAGTGTAGCAGTAGATCAGAAATGTATTTCGGCCCTAAACCGTTTAGTGATTTATAAACCAGCAAAAGTATTTTGAAATCAATTCTTTGAAGCACTGGAAGCCAGTGTAAAGACGTCAGAACTGGAGTGATGTGATCCACTTTCTTGGTCTTAGTGAGGACTCGAGCAGCAGCGTTCTGAATCAGCTGCACAGTACAGCACCCTTTCTACACAAAACATCACATCATTGTGGAAAGTGCACTGTCTGCATTTGAATGCAGACCATGTACACTCAACTACATGCAAGTGGAATGTCAACTATGTGGACTTGGATTGGCGGGATGGGAAGGGGGCTGTACACTGATTACAGCTTGTACCTTTGATAAACTACATAAAGAACCTGTGGCCTATTACTCATATCATTAAAACCTCTATTGTATTTTTTTAGGCCTTATGGTGCATCTCTTTTGCTCGACACAGAGAATATACATGTCAGTGCATGGCATTGTGAGTGAGGTGAAAGGTGGTGATTATTCTTTGGGCCCAAAGCGTCTCTTGCATTGCCAGCTCTGCCTCTCCACACTACTGTGCAATTGTGCTGTACCAGTGCAAAAAAGAGGAGTATTCTGAATCCCAGAATTCCTCATAGCAACCCTATAATGCAGATCCTATCATATTACTTCATAATACTTTTTTTTTTGCGATATGCTTTGTTGTCATGACATAGGTTTGTTACCAGGGCAGACACTTTGACTTGTTACAGCAGAAAAAGCACAGGTGACACTAATACATTACACAGATATTATGACTTGTTATAGTAGGAAAACTAAAGGTGTCACTAATAACATTGACAATGGCTCCGTTCTACTCAAGTGTCCCAGTAAGCCATGACAATGGGACGGTGAGCCAGCATGCACAATACCAGGACCCTGAAACAGCCAATTGTAATTCAGCCATCATTAATTCTATTATTTACACCTCTGCTTTTCTTATTGTCACATGACTAAATATTTTCAGTAAAAAAGGGGCTAGGCTATATATCAGGGCCCTAACCAGAGCACCTAAACGGAATGCAGTCATTAATAATCTGACTACAACTATGATTTCTCTGTTATTGTTTTACATACTGGTGTTATATAGCCTACTTTCCTGTACTAATATAAATGAATTTACCTTTAACACGTAATCAAGTTATTGTGGTAATAATTGTACAAAACAATTGCTGTTCCTTCTTCATGTGTGAGCACGCGCATGAGAGGGGGGGAGAGTTTGAGTGCCTGTGTGACTTCATTTCCCAGATTGCACCGCGCCCCATGATGTTCCCAACAGCTGACAGACGGTGAAAGCCTCTGCCAGAGCTGTCGGTGGAAGAGAGTAGCCTGTCTTCGGTAGCCTACACGGACCGAATATAGAAGTCGAGCACTGCTGGACTTCGGACCGCTTCACAGCCTGGGTTGCCGTCGAGCATCTTGTTTTGATAAACAAAAAAAAAATTCATTTTGCATCCTGACTTTTCCACATTGGGAGCTGGGGACATTTGCTGTCAGCTAACTTCCACAATAGGTCGCTGCGTCGCTGGACTGCTGCATGTGTTTCATTTTAGCTGAACAGTTTGACTCCAGCCCTTCCAGCCGTGCCCAATGCTGAGGAATGGATAGTGTGTCTGCTAAAGGTGGGAAGATGGTCGAGAGTGATGAGCAGCCGGAGAGGGATAGTAGCGGTGGCGCAGCGATGGCCGCACTACATCAATGCGAACTCATCCAGAATATGATTGAAATCTCCATCTCCAGTTTACAGGGGCTACGGACCAAATGCGCCGCGTCCAACGACCTCACACAGCAAGAAATACGCACTTTAGAGGTAATGAGCTTTTCACATATGTCACAGCCCCGTCCTGCGATAGAGAGCAGTCTAGTCAAATTGCGGAGTCATGAAGCCCTAATACTATGTCCGCCTCATATAGGCTGAATATTGGCTGCAAGCGAGGCGCTCCACCACTGAGTGTCAGTGAGCTGAGCGCATTTTGTTGCTTGCAATATACATGGGTCGATGCATTGAGGTGCAAAGACTCAACGCATGATACTCAAGTGTTGCCTTCATTCTTGCTGTATACGATTCCTAAATGGTCGAGATGTGACTGATGTCTGCTCCAGTTATTTGTGTGACCTCTTTCTCTAGGTGGAAATATTTGTCAGGAGCCCCTCGGTTAGTTCACAGCACCGTGCCGTGCAGCTGAATTTAGCCTGGCCTAATGGCACACATTCAATAATCTGATACTGCTATAATGTATGTCACCGTGTGCTGTTCTCTGCACAGGATTTCGCGTGTGTGCACAATAGGCAAGCTCGGCGAATACAAAACGAATTGTACGACGTGTTCCATGTGTGTACTATCTGTTTCCCAGGCGTAAGTAGGCAGGGTTGGTGTACGCGCTGCTTTTCCTGCATCTGGATGCAGATTCAGTTCAGTCGTGTTGGGATGACTTGACATTGCTTTGCGCAAAAGCCATGGCTTTTGTCGGGCCTTTGTATATTTTACTATAGTAGGCAGCAGTGTGATAGAGAAGTCATGCCATGGTCGCATGCACGCACCAGCAAAGGATGCACCCAGTATTTGCTATCTCTAGCCTTTCAGCCATCACCTACCATATAACAAATGTTCTTACAAAATTCAGATACAGATTCGAAAATGCTTTTTTTAAGTAGGCTAACTACACCAGAATGAAATGTGCCTTTTGGGGCCTTATTTATCTTTTAAAAATGATAATTCCTATCATTTCTACTGTGTGCATTTTGTTAGTGGTGTTGTTATATAGTCGTTTTCGTCAGTTTTTTTTTTTCTCATGCCTGCATGTTTCCACTCATGGGATGTTTACAGTCATATTGTTTTTGTAATATTCTCAGCTGCCAGATGACTGAAGGAATAATGTCATGGATAGCCCAACTTCATGTTGTTTGTAACAATGCATGATGGGACAACAGGCCCTGCTTCTGCTGAGGAGGGTGATGAGAAGAGGGGATTGTTGTGTGGGTTTAAAAGTTGATAGAGTACATTTGATGAGACACGGAGTTGTGAAAAACATTGAAGAGTAAACGGTTAATGCTTACAAATTTGAACTTTGTATGTATCTTTGGTATTATGCTCCAGACATACTAACATTCTAGAGACATGGTAGATAGCAAATGGCTTTTCTGGCTCATGGTTTATTAAAGCGTTGGATAAAAGGAATATTCATTCCTGATTGGCTGGAGGCTATCAATTATCCATGTCTGTTTTTTTTCTGTATAACTGAACACCCCCATGAACAATTGTGCTGTTGCCCCTAAAAACTAATGTTCCAGAAAGCTCCGAGCATTTAGTTTCAGCCACACAGAGACGCAACAGCCTGGCTGAACTGGTTTTCAAGTGACCTTCAGAATGGTCAAGATGCAACATTATTTAGTCGCAGAGTTACAGTGTATCCGCTGTTGCTTTCTCATTGTTTGCCTCAGCAGGCCAGGTAGCAACACAAAATATCTATTTGTATTTGTGATGGTAGTAGCTCTATGTCTAAGCCT